>NC_045451.1:3574899-3575109 GCF_002776525.5 Piliocolobus tephrosceles
CTTTCTTTCTTTCTTTCTTTCTTTCTTTCTTTCTTTCTTTCTTTCTTCTTTCTTTCTTTCTTTCTTTCTTTCTTTCTTTCTCTCTTTCTTTTTTCTTTCTTTCTCTCTCTCTTTCTTTTCCTTCCTTCCTTCCTTCCTTCCTCCCTTCCTTCCTTCTTTCCTTTCCTTTCCTTTCCTTTCCTTTCCTTTCCTTTCCTTTCCTTTCCTTTC
>NC_045451.1:3575119-3694459 GCF_002776525.5 Piliocolobus tephrosceles
TCCTTTCCTTTCCTTTCCTTTCCTTTCCTTTCCTTTCCTTTCCTTTCTTTCCTTCCTTCCTTTCCTTTCTTTCCTTCCTTCCTTCCTTCTTTTTTTATGGAGTTTCATTCTTATTGTCCAGGCTGGAGTGCAATGGCGTGATCTCTGCTCACTGCAACCTCTGCCTTCTGCCCCCCAGGTTCCAGTGATTCTCCTGCCTCAGCCTCCCGAGTAGCTGAGATTACAGGCATGTGCCACCACGCCCGGCTAATTTTGTATTTTTAGTAGAGATAGGGTTTCTCTATGTTGATCAGGCTGGTCTCGAACTCCCGACCTCAGGTGATGCGCCCATCTCAGCCTCCCAAAGTGCTGGGATTACAGGTGTGAGCTACGCCCAGTGGGATTTGGAATTTCTAAAGCACTCGGTTTGATTGCAGAGAGCAGATGAATTGCCAAGACCTGCCTGGGGCCAGGGAGTGCAGCAGCAGGTGTGTGTGGCTGGCCAGCCTGTAGGATCAGGAGGAGACTTGAGGATGGGGTCATGAATGCTCCACCGCATGGCGGACTGGTGAGCTCAGGTCTGCCTGTTCTTGGTGTGAACAACTCACAAGAAGACCTGCCTAGAGGAATTTAAGGGACCAACCATACCATAAGAGAATACAAATGGCACAGAGCAGTAGGCATCATGGCATGAGGTACCAGAACTGTGCAAGGATTACACAAGCATTAAAAATGCAGAATGGATTGCAAGAAAAGTGCCATTTATTTTCTGAGTAGTCAGAGGAAAGTGTGTACGAAAGGTGTCGTGAGAAGCATAGCGACGATGAACTGAAATGTTAAGAGTAACAACACAGGAGAGATCAGCAACCGCAGAGATGGGAGACCCACAGGAGAAAGGCCCGAGAACTCTGAGCCAGCACCAGCATGATTCCAGAGAATTCCAGTGAGGGAAGGTGGGGCCAGGGCCGGTAAGTACAAAGAGGAAACCCAGAAACTCGTAACAAGAAAATCGGGCATCTACCCACCTCTGTTTCAAACAAGACATCAATACTTTAATTGAAGAGGATCTTGTAAGCTGAACCCCTCAAAAAAAAAAAAAGAGCAATAAAAATAAAAAGAAACCCTTATAATATATATCAACAAGATATATATGTATGTAAGAATTATTCATTAAATAAGTTTATGGATCATTGGTAGATCATTTATAATCAGTTTCTTTGTTTTCAAATTTCATTAAGAAACCTCAGTCAGGAACAGAAAAGGTAGAACAATATAAATCATATGCAGTCGTGTTACTCTTAAATTTACCAAATTCTGGACATTTGAATTAATAATTAGGTGAGGATTAGCCTTGTTAGCTTTATTAATCCTGAGCCCTAAGCCACCAGGTATCCAACTGAAGCTAAAACAGGGCATGATCCTAATGAACCCCTAGTGAATTTCACATTGACTAAAAGAAGGGAAGAATGTTGTGTTAAGGAATTCTTAGGATCACTTTGTTTGTTTAAGAAGGATGCTCTAATTGGTAAGTGGGTCTTTCTAATAAATTTTAAGCACTAAACATGCCCACAAGCATGAGTTAGAATATAAAAGTGGAAAAATTAGATTTTATAAAAATTAAAACTTGTGGTTTTCAGAAGACCCTGTTAAGAGAATGAAAAGACAAATCACACTGTAAGAAAATATCTTCCAAACACATGTCTGATAAGAGATTTGTATATGGACTACATAGAAAACACTCACAACTCAATAATAAAAGAAACACTTCAATAAAATACACAGCCAAATGATTTGAAATCACTTTCACTAGACAAGCTATATTGGTGATAAATTAGCGTGCAAAAGGATGCTAGTCATTAGGAAAGCACAAATGAGGATCACAATGAGGTACCAGTACACGCCTGTTAAAATTGCTGACAAAACAAAACAGAACCGAAACAACAATACCATGTGGTGGTGAAGACGTGGAGCCACCAGAACTCTCATACATGGCTGCAGGGAATGCAAAATGGCATAGCAACTTTGGAAAACAATTTAACAGATTCTTCTAAAATGAAAGATGCACTTATTATATAACTCACAATCCCAGTCCTTGGTATTTAAGAGAAATGGAAGTATCTATTAATACAAACCCCTGTCCATGTTGAGTTTTAGGGGCAGAATACTCACTGGGAGTTGCACTTTGAGCAATGAATGTACAGGGTTTACATAAATGTGCAGATTGCTTTATTCATAATTGCTAAAATTTAAAAGCAAACCAGATATCCATCAAATTAATAACTGCAGAATCTTTATACTATGGAATACTATTCAAAAAATGAATAAACAACTGATTAAACAATACGTGGATGACTCTCAAATGGGCTACTCTAAGTGAGAGAAGACAAAAGCTACACACTCCACGATTCCCTTTATTTCAGACTTTGAAAAAGACAAAACCAGAGGGACATCAAACATATCAGTGGCTGCTAGGGACTTTGGTGGATGGAACAGGGTGGGAGATTAGCCACAAAGGGATATAACAGGGATGATAGAATGTTCTCCATCTCGATTCTGGCGGTAGTTCCATGACAATCTGTGTTTATCAAAGTTGATAATTGTCAAATGATGCCTCTGTAAACCTGATTTCAAATCTGAAACAAAAGGAAATAATGAATTCTCTTAATTTACCTTAGGAATTTCTGTTAACTCCACTATTTTCTTATGGTTAAGAAATGGGCTAATTTTGTGATAAGTTTATGCAGTTTTCCCCAAACTATATCTCCTCCTTTCAGGAGTGTGTTTCCTATTACCAATAAAACAAGAGTCAACTCACTAAATGACTTCCATTAGAAGGCTTCCATTCCTGTAAATCTCCAGGGATATTTTCTCCATTACTTTGCAAATTAAAATAATGAAGTGGATGTAATGACTTTGAAAAGACAGAAGCCTTAAATAACTGAGAATTTGATAATACTGAAGAATCTGGAAAGCCTAAAGCATTGCAATTTGTAAGTGTATTGCCTTTTTTCTTTTTTTAATCATTAAGTTTTCAAGTTTTAACACAATTTAATTCTGTAATCATTTCTGGAATTTACCTTTATTTATAAACTACTTTTAAAACTGTAAAAAACAAATGGACCTATGTATAGCATTTTGCAGGCTACAAAGTGTTTTTATATTCATTATTCATTTGATTTTCTCCAACATCTCCTATGGTGGGTCTAGAGTCTTCTAATTTTATAGAACAAGAAGCAAGAGTGCAAGCATATTAAGACTTTCCCCAATTAACAAGTAGCAGGGCAAATATTCAAATCCATATTCTTCAATAGCAAATCCCAAGCACCTGCTGCTTTTTCTTTTTTTTTTTGGACAGAGTCTCACTCTGTCACCAGGCTGGAGTGCAGGGGTGCGATCTTAGCTCATTGCAACCTCCAACTCCCTGGTTTAAATGATTCTCCTGCCTCAGCCTCCTGAGTAGCTGGGATTATAGGCACACAACACCATGCCCAGTTAATTGTTGTATTTTTAGTAGAGATGGGGTTTCACCATGTGGGTCAGGATGGTCTTGATCTCCTGCCTTCGTGATCTGCCTGCCTCAGCCTCCCAAAGTGCTGGGATTACAGGCGTGAGCTACTGTGCCCAGCTTCCAAGCCTCTAAGCACCTGCTCTTTAATATCTCTAGCCAAGATTTTGTCTTGAGTACAGACTATCATTGTACAAGGTCTGAGGGGAATAAAAATGTTCCTTACCCCTAATTATTTTGCATGGTAATTGCCATTTAGAGACATCTTTCCCGTAGGTAGGCAAATTGAAGATCCATCCCACTTAAACGTAGAGCTTAACTGAAGTTTAGATGTCCGAGTAGAGGTATAATGAAAGGTTGGTAATTAGCTGAGTGAACAAAAGCAAAACCCGTATATCTCTCATTTTCGTAGAGGTCATCGTGCCACAAAGCATTCATTGTTGCCATCATGTGTATCACCAAAAACTGTTACTGCCATTAGAAGAAGGAGAAAAAAATCAAATAACCCAAGGCACTTTGTCCAGCTCTTTCAACAGAAGAGCTTTATAATACAGAGCAGCTATTATGCCCTTTCAGTTTCACTGCATTGCTTTTATAAATAGGATGTGCTCCTCTATGAAATAGGATAAAGGCAATATCCTGTATGGGCCTTTGTGAAGTCAGGTTTATAGAAAGTAGTCAGGGAGGCAGGAAAGACCCCTTCTGTGGTCTCTGAGTCCTGCCTGCCAAGGCCGGTGGTCACTCAACGCTAGGCACCTGTGTGTGGGATACCATGGGTGGTGGCCATGACTGTCCCCAAGAAGGAATGGAGAAAAAAAAGAATCCAACCCAGAATGAACAGTGCTTTGACTTCAGATCAGATGAGTGACCATAAATGATTCTCCAGCTCATATGTGGGCCACTGAATTTTCTGCATCTTCCTGTCTCACCTTCTGGCTGGTCTGCAGATCAACCTTCCATCTTTCTGTTTCTCTGTCCCTCCGTCTCCCTTTCTTTCTCCTTCTCTCCCCCAACCCTTTGTCTGTCTGAAGATTAAGCAACCAAAGATGTTTTCTGTACACTCCAGCAGCAAGTACAGTTGGCCTTCTCTCTGGCTGATGTGCCATGGGTAACTGTAGGATTTAATTTTGGTTTGCATTAATCAAACAACAATAAAAGCCATAAAATCCCCTCTAAGAAGCCTTTTAACTTAAAATCCAATGCTAAACACCCAGGGATTTTGCCTATTGTTTTCTCCAATGCCCTGTAAAAGGAATGAGATAGCAAGAGAAAGAAAGAAAAAATGAGCCACTTTTTTTTTTTTTTTTGCATAGAAAGGGAGAAAACATATAATAAATTAAGGGTAGTGGGAGTGAAATAAAGGCCAGAGGTAAACGACGTTTAATTGTGTGAGCTGCTCTCCCCCTTATGGTCCCTGCCAGCTGCTGCGGTTATTGCTACCTTCCTGTTTTAAGATGAAAGCAATGATGGTAGACACGTGCAGACACACAAAAGAGCCTATTTGGACTGGCGTGTCAGCTCATCTTTATCAAATGTTGCACAGGTATATTTTGTTGCCATGCTTCATTACCCCAGAATGGCATGCCTGAAATGTTTGTCTCTTCTATAAACCCAATAGCTTTCCCAGCCAGGCATTGTTTGACAGGCAATAGACGGGTGTTTCTTTCGCAGGCATGGGTTTGTAAAGGCCTGGCAATTAAGGAGAGGGACAGAGGGAGAGAAAGAGAGAGGGAAAAGGGGAGAGAGATATGGGGAGAGAGATAGTGGGGGACAGAGAGAGGGAAGGAGGGGGAGAGGGGGAGCTGGGGTGAGAGAGAGAGGGGAGAGGAAGGAAGAGTGACAAAATGTAGGGAGAGAGAGAGACACCTACTAAAAAAATAGAGCATGTGTAGTGTGTGCATTTTCGATTTTTTTTTGTACATAAAGAAGACATAAAGAGCTGCATAATGAATCTGGATTGTGTTTTAGAAAGGATCATTCCCCCTGTGATTGGAAAGAATCTTTTTCAGACATCCAGGTGGTTGATTTAAAATAGGAAGTTTTGAAAACAATTTCTGTGAAGCATAAAGGGATGAGGTAAGCGGCAGGGAAAAATCTGGAGATGGTAAGACCATAGTCGCCAGAAGTGGAATTTGGCTTTTTTTACACATAAGACTACTGCATCAAAATTCACCTCTTATCTTCCAGTAGCCTACTGGAAAATCAATATTTTAATCCTGTGTGATATAGATTAAATTCTCGGGAACTAGAATTGGGGAAGGCCTATATTTTATTTTTTCCCCTTAGAGCAACTGTGATAGTGACTTTTTGCAAATCACAGAAGGAAGCATGAAGATTTGGCCAAGCTAATTATGCATGCAATTTCTTGCCATTCCTCTGGGGATACTATTCCCACTGGATTCCACAAGCTTATCCACAAAATAAGCTTAGCAGTTGCCACGGAAGTAACCGATGGTGGCGTCATTAGGAGCTAGCTCATTTGCAGAGGAAGCTTTTTGTTCCGTCTGAGTTTATATTAACACAGTGTTCCTGGCAGAACTGTTATTAACCAAGACCTTCATTTGTTATCTAGAAAAGAAGGGACAACAATAATTGACGGGCAATTCCAACGTGGGGGTACCAGAAACCACAAAATAGACACGATGATGCAAACCATGTATTTTTTTGTAGTTGTTTTGTCTTCTGTAGGAATGATGGGATGTCAGCAGATGTCTAGACAGAAATGTGCAGAATCCGTTCAGATCCGAGGTAACGGAGAGAGTGAGTTTCCAATGCCTGAGCTAAAACCACCAAGGCCGTACGGGCGTTGGAATTCACAATCTTTTTGATTTTAGAAAAATGATGTGGTGCACGTACTGCATCCTAAATCACGCTTCCAGTGGAGTCAGAGGTGGCGTTCTGGTCAAACACCAAATATAGTTGCAGTCAAATGTAGGAATGGTCACTGTAATTGGGATCAATAAAAACTACAAATAAAGAATCTCACGTCAGTAAAGGTTAGGTCAGATTTTGCTGCAAAAAGGGCTAGGAAAAGATTTTCAGTTTTCGAATCTTTTGGAGTTTTGTAATTGCAGATAAGGGATTGCACTTCTGAATGGCTCTTTTTTTCAATAGAGAAACCCTGCTCTGCCATTTCTGTGGGCAGTGGTCTCCCACGGAAGAACTCCTGCCCTCAGTGGAGGAGTCTACCCTCGGGGGCTGAACCCCTTTCAGCAGACGAGCACCCTTTTTTATGTGACCTGATCCCCCAGGACGCGCGAGTCACCCCTCCAGCTCCATAGGAGGGTAAGTTGTGAGGAGATGCTGGGAATATTTTCTGCGGGCTCCGGATGTGGGAAGCTTGTCTCTAGCGCGGCTGTGTTTGGTCCTGGCCTTGCCATGTCACCGGGAGAGAAACTTGAACTCATCCCCTTCTCATATGCATTTGCCACCAACTTGTTTTGTTATTACTCTTTACTGCCACAGACATATATCTCTCCTTCACTCATAAGTGGGGCACCGAGGAGCCATGGACCTGCTAAAACTTCAGCTCTGTCCTCCTCCGGTTTGTACAAATGCAGAAAGGTCACCTAGCTGCTTTCAGCCCCAGTGTTATCATCTATACTTTCTTGAACTATAGCGGTCTTTAGTTGCTTTTTCAACCTGAAAAAAAGGTATGTTGTTAGCTTCCTTTTTCAAAAGTTAAAAAGGGCTGATTGTGTGTGTGTGTGCGTGTGCATGTACGTGCATGTTTTTAATTCCCCTACAGTAGAAGAGTAATAATTTTTTTGTCTTTTGCGGTCAACTCTGGATAGTGGCCCAGGTTTAAGCTCTGAGCCTATCATTAAAGCTTTGTAAAGGGTTTATTCACTGCCCATCAAAGACATGCCACTCCTGGGTGTCTACCCAGAGGAAAAGAAGTCATTATACGAAAAAGACACTTGCACGCACATGTTTATAGTAGCACAATTCACAATTGCAAAAATATGGAGCTAGCCCAAATGCCCATCAATCGATGAGTGGATAAAGAAAATGTGGTATATATATATACACACATATATATAATACATGTATATATATGTATATCTATATACCATGGAATACTACTCAGCCATAAAAAGGAACAAAATAATGGTATTCACAGCAACCTGGATGGAATTGGAGACCATTATGCTAAGTGAAGTAACTCAGGAGTGGAAAAGCAGAGAGATTGTATGTTCTCACTCATAAGGGGGAGCTAAGCTATGAGGATGCAAAGGCATAAGGATGACGCAATGGACTTTGGGGACTTGGGGGAAAGGGTGAGAGTGGGGTGAGGGATAAAAGACTACACATTGGGCACAGCATACACTGCTCGGGTGATGGGTGCACCAAAATCTCAGAAATCACCACTAAAGAACTTACTCATGTAACTGACCATCACCTGTTCCCCCAAAACCTATTCAAAAAACTTAATTAAAAAAAGAGAGAAATGCACACATCCCAGAACCAGAGACTGCCCAGGCGTGCGCGCCTGCACACACACACACACACACACACACACACACACACACACACACACACACACACCCCTCTCCTGACAGTGCTTCTTTGGGGGAACATAATTAAATTTAGTTTTGTATGAATAACCAACCTTCTCCAGAAGAATGCTTTTTGTGGGCATGGTTTCCTTGGGTGGTTACTGTAACGATAAATCAGACAATAGTCACCACCAGAAGTGAAATTTGGTTTTCTTTTACACGTAAGATGATCACATCACCCTTGTGAGCTAGAGACAGACCCGATGAAAGAAAAAGTGCCTGTGTTTAGTAGAGATAAGTAGTGGGAGATTCAAAAGCTCATCAAAATCAAAATTTTGTTGTTTTTAAATTATTCTTGCTTACCAGATACAAAGCGAAAAGCTAAGCATTGATCTTAGAATCTTTCTGTCCGGGGGAATCCCTCGTGGAGGACAATGGGGAGGTATCTTGGCTCCTGATCCAGTTCTCCAGCCAGGCGCTCACACTGTCCTTCCTTGGTTTGCATGTGGATGGCTCAACATCCAGGTGACCCGATCGATCGGTTGATCTCTGACCGTAGGTTGAGACGCGTTCTTTTCATTTGTGATGTCATCCTTCCCTTTCCAGGACGGCCTTCTTCTTGTCCCCTCCCCACCCCAGCCACCCCTTCTTCCCTTCTCCAAGAGAGGTAGCCTGTGAACTCCAGGGGGGAGGGGGGAACCCAGTGCTTGCTATTTCCTCCACCGAGCGGAAAAAAGCAACACCTTGGAGTGAATGATCGATATTATTATAAGCGAGGTGTAGCTCAGGGCAGGTGAGCGGCTGTTAATGAGGCGCCCCCCTGCTTTCTGACAGATGCCTGTCATTGCTGTGCGCTCGCAGCTTGATGGATGCGGGCCAGGCTGCCCTGCCGTCGGAGCCGCTGCCTCCTTTCTCCCGTTTGTCTCTAATCTGCTGACCTGACGATGACCCAGCAGAGGTGGAGCTGAAATTAACATGTCATTTTCTCTAGTTAAATTAAAAAAGGGGGAGGGGGCAGAAGAGAGGAGAAAGGAAACATCTGAAACCGAACGAATACAGATAGCTTGGCAGCAAAAATACTAGCCCTGTAGGAAGTCCCCACAGTGTTTCAGGGGAGGGCATTTCTCATAAAGACAAAAGCATGCGCGGATGCTCGCTTGTGTCACCTCATGTCGGGCGAGCCCCTCTCCAGAGGCACCCGGGGTTTTCTCTGGGTACTCAAGGGAGTCCACTCACGGGCTCCTCAGCAGCTGACACCCTGGTCTGTGGGCCCTGTCTCGTCCACACTGGCTACTTGTCCAACACAGGCGTGTGGAGACGCCTGTTTTCTGCCAGCCATTATTGTGTCTTCACCAAAATCGGTTTTAAATAACATTTTTCACATTGTGCACTAAGTTTGAAACATAGCAAACCATAGAATATTGGCACTGGAAGTTCGCCATAATTTTATTTTGCTTCTGAGTTTGTCACTCTCCTGCATGGGAGAACATAGGTTATCTGACTTAAGCAGCTAGTGAGTAACAGGTTAGTGGCAAAGCTGGGTGGAACCGGCTTCTTCCAAATGCTTCCTCCTGAGTTTCTTTGGAAAATAAGCTTGAAGGACCCCCATTCCCAGTCCCAATCAGTCATCCTTTCTCTACTAGCTTCTACGTTATAAGTGACTGTCTTCTGTTTCTAGACATACAACCTTTCTGGGCAGTGAGTTCAGCACAGTAATAATTAGCCGATTTGTGTACCTCGAAAGGAAGAAGAATGTTGTGATTTCATTATTTCTTCAGACATTTTCAAACTTTGTATATCATCTTGATATAGTCTTGACTTGGGAATCTATCTGAAATTGTTAAGGTGTATCGTAGCTTTCCATCTGGGGAGTAACAGTGAATGTGACACTTGATTTTCGTAGGTAAGAAGGTGGCCTGGATATCCATCAGGAAAGCCTCACAGTCTTTGTGTAGCCAGGCAGATTACAAGACACATACTCAAAAATGGATCCATGGGCTAAAAACTGTTTAATGAGAAGGGATTAAACAATGCTATGACATTATGAATGGACCTTACTTCTCTCCATATGTAAGAGAAAGATGAAATTAATGGCAAATTATAGTAGGCTTAAGATAATGATATTATATCATCGATCTCTCTCTATAAACTGGTCTATGCATGGAGAGTTATACATTACGTGGTACATTTGAGTGCTGTGCAGTTTTTCAAATCATATCCCTTTGGAGATGAGTATGACTCAAAATGAGCATCATGAAGTTCAAGTTGTTTAACTCTGGCTTGCGATTGGATCTTTTGATCTTGCCTTATAGATATTTTGTACATTCTAAGATAGTTCTGACTCCAAGCAATTTAAAAAATTTCCAGTAAAAGGATTCACTAACAGTATAATGAAGTGATGAATATTTATGTAAATTAGTTCATAAATCAGAAAAGTCCATTGTTAGACTTAGTATTCCAAAATTTGGTTCAGAAATGGTTAGGATAATTCTGTAACAAATTGAATAACTGTATTATGATCCTTAGCGACGCCGTCAAGATTCCTTTTATCTCTGAAAGTCATTTGTGATTGAGACTTCCAATGAGATCAAAGGGGTTCTCATGTGCACCAATTTCAGAAAGCATTTAACAAGTATTTATTGAGTGGCTACTGTGTCCTAGTCATGGTTTATCCATATGCACATTTTGGTATGTGAAAAATCTACCTGATAAAAGCAATCAAAGACAGATGTCAGCTAAATCGAGGAGCTTAAATGTCTTTGTGTTCCAGCTAACGGGCAGTGTGATGTGGTGGAAACTGCTCCGGTAGGAAAAACCTAGCTGTGGGCTTTGTGCTCGTCCCTTCCTTCACCTACGATCTCAGGGTGTTGGCCTGATAATCTGGAAGATCTCTGCCCATATTCTACAATTCGACTTCAGTCCAGAACGCATAATTCCACCACATTATTTGTAATTAATGGGCAACTATGGGATATTTGTTTCCCTTCTGCATTAGAAAGTGTAATCAAAGGTATGAAAATTCAAATTTGTAGTGAATGTAGGGAATGAGAGTGATACTCACAGAGTCTATAATCTATTTGTGTTTGGGCTGGAAGCTGACTTTTTTTCATTTCTGGGACAAGCCACTTAATCACATTTGAGTTAAAAGCACTGACTGTCCAAGAGAGGACACATTCGGAACAATGCAAGTGCAGGCTATCTTTCCTGACGGCATGGCCTTGCTTGTTCAGACTGATCCTTGATGCATAGGCTCAGAGGAGAAACCTCAAGATAGGAGAGAATGAATCTGTCAGATCCATTTTTCTTCTTTTTCTTGAGGGTGAATATATTTTTCATGTTTTGAAAGGAGTGTGTGACCACGTTGCGACAAAGTCCTTTTTCCCCTGGAATCATATTTCCATTTTCATTTCTAACAAAGCACATATTTGAGTCTTGATATCTCATTGGTTCATCTCTCTCTGTCCTAACAATCCCTTTGCATTTCAGACGTTATGCCAAAGAAAGAAACGTGAATGCAGCTCATAATGATGATGGATTACAACGTGCGGAATCGTGGCCAGCGAGTTGGCCAAATTACCCGCACCTGCCACGGTGCTGACTTTGGTCTGAATTATGGAGAACATGAATTTTGGAATCTTTTCTGCTGCTAGGGCAATGAATAAGCTTTGTTAGTAGACTAGAAACATTGTCGGAAACTGATTGTGTAGAATCAGAAATACAGCAAAATGGGGGTTTGGCTAGACGTTGGCTGACATCCAAGAGCTCAAAATTCCTTACAAACCCAGAAGAGGGGTCAGAAAGTCTGTCGCCCGTCCCTGTGTTGGCTCATCCTGAGGGCTCAGGAATCCACTCTGCTGCCTGCACGCCTGGGCCTGGGCTTCTGGAGTCTGCTGGAGAGAACGACCCAGCCCTGCTGAGTGGTACAGCATTTTTGCTCAACTTTCAGGGATACCTGGCAACTTTTTAAAAATCTCCTTGGATAACGATATCTTCATTACTTACCCTGAAACTTTAACCCCTTGCCAATCTATTGAAGCATTGCCACCTTCCCCAGATCAGTCTTTCTACAAATGACTGATCACACAGAGGAAACACTGACGCCTGGAAGTATGTGCCACTCAACAACCCACGTCCACTCTCACTTCTCTCTCTTTTCAGCGAAGTGTCTCCATTTCATTTGTGCATGAATCCATTTTCTTCCCACCTTTTTGTGGATCTTTTTCCATTTGTAATACCATCCCCTTTTACTTTTCTTTCTGTTTTCAGTTTCTCATCCTCTATTGGCTCCTTCCTCCCGGCATTTCAGTTTCCTCAATGTTTTCTCATCCTATGAAAACCCCCACAACCCTGTTAGCCCCATGACCTTTGCCCTCTTTCTCTCCTGTCCTTGACAGTGAACTGTCACTCCTCAGCTCACTTTCTGCCTCCACCAACCAAACCTGCCAAAGCAATGCTTTCCTCGTAAGCAAACACCCAGTCTTCTCTACCCACAGGGCGCATCTGAAGGGTCACACATGCCTGACTTCCTCCAGCTTTCCCTGAGCTCTGCCCTCTGCTGTCTTCCTGCCCTGTCTTCTCATGTTTCTTCTCAGGCATTTAGACCATTCCCCTCTTGCCTGTCCTTGATACGTTGCTGTTCTAGAAGGTATTACGCTTTCTTTCCTTCCCTCCCTGCCTCCCTTCAGCCCTTCTTGGAAGGCTTCTCCTTCTTCCTGCTCCCTCCCTGCCCCTCTCTTTTTTTTTGTTTCTATTTTTTGAGTGTTATTAAGTTTCAGACTCTGATGACACCTAAATTTTGATCTCCGGCTCTGAACACTTTTCTGAAACTCAGATTTCTATAGCCCAATTGTACATAGGACATTCCCCCCTTCTTCCTTGCTTGACACACAGATTTAACAAATACGTGCCGAATGTGCACTGTGTCCACACTGGGATAGGCCCTGGAAAACAGTGGTGCACAATACACAGTCCCTGACCCCAAGGGTTTCTTATTTGGCAGCTGGGTTTTGACAAGGAAGCGAGAAATTACACAGTCTCCTATGGCTGTGATGATGATGGTGACAGGATGTTATAGGAAGAGAAGTATATACAATCCAGGTTAGATTGGAGTGGGAGGGCTAGTTGGGTGAGACTATCCCTCTGAGAGGATGATATCTGAGCTGAGGATGATATCTGAGCTGAGACTGGAAGGAGAAGCCATAGTGTTTGCAAAATCCAGGAAATTCAAGAACTGCTGCAAGCTGTCTGGCACAGTGGCAAGACAGACTTGAGGGAAGGTGGTGCTGGGAGTGAACATGAAACAGGGCAGTGGAACTTTACAATGGTTGGGGCAGGGGTTATGATATTAGTTAGGGTTCTCTGGTCACCAGCACCAGCAATTGCTTCTTACTAACTTAGCTAAAATGGTATTTGCTGTAAGTATATGGGGAAGCTCACAGGATTAAAGGGAAGACTAAAGAAAGGGAAAGATAAAAACCAGGCAGCTCCAGAGGGTCTTGTAGCAGGAATTGCCCGATGGCTCCCGGGGCTTCTGGGTGGAGTGATTGAGTTGATATCCACTAGGTTTCCATTTCTTGCATTTGTTCCATAGATTCCACATTTTAGGAGTGAGAGAGTCTGATGGCAAAGTTTGCCTCAGCCAAGTGCCTGCCCCTTTGATGTATACAGGCAGTGAGGTTTGGAATCTGGCCAGTGGAGCCTGGAGGAGACGCCTGAGCTTCCACAGCAAAAGAGCAGGTGCCTGGATTAATGTCCTACCCCAAATGCACACAATGTAGTGAGGAATTCCCTAAAAGGAAATTAGGGTGCTTCAAGAAATGGGAATAGATACAGGGGGGCTCACACATTTCAAAAATGGTTCCTGTTAGTACTTTCCTTGTAGACTGACCTAAGAACTTTCCATTTTTCCCTAAAGCCAATGGAGATAACAGTTAAATTTACATTTTAGAAAGATCACTCTAGTTGTCACTGGGGTAATGGATTGAAAGGGGCTCAATCTGAAGATCCGGAGAACGGCCAGGAATCTTTGAAGTACCCTACATGATGGGCGATGGTGTGAACTGAGGGAGTGCATGTGATTGAACAGACACGGGCGTGGGCAGATTAAAGAAGCGTTGGGGAGGAGAGTTCAGGACTGGGAGATTGATCAGAAGGGGTTATGGGAGGTGAGGGAGTGGGATGAAATAATTGTTGTGCACCACGCCTTCCATCGTGGCTATGCTGACTCATGGAGTCTGTGGGACACTTCAGTGATAGAGAAATGTGGGTTCAAAACACTGTCCTACAGTTGCCAGCTGAATGCACAGTCCCTGTCCAATGTATTCAGGCTGTTTTTTCTTGGTTAGTGGCACCTGCAGACAGCCATTTCTGGGGCTGTGAAACTCGGGCTTCATCCTCAATTCTCCCTCCCTTTTAGCCCCCATGTCCAAATCCATTAAGACCTAATGATATTGTCTTCTTTCTATTACTTGAACCTTCTCTAATTCTCCAATCCTACTGGCAATTTCTTAATTTTCTCTTCATTTCTTTCCTTTTGCAATATCTTTTTAACAAATTAAAGTATTTGTTTTACAAAAGCAGTAGATGCACATGCAGCTGTGAGAAATAACATAGCGATCCTTTTTACTAATCATGCAGTTTTTCCAGTGGTAAAATAGCGGTCCTTTGTACTCATCATGCAGTTTTTCCAAATTCCCAAGTCTTGCAGAACCTTAGGACAATATCACAGCAAGGATATTGATATTCACACAATCCACAGACCTTAATCTGATTTCTCAGTTTCACTTGTACTTATTGTGTGTGGTGTGTGTGCGTGTTTAGTTCTATGCAATTTTGTCACATGTGTAGGTTCGTCTATCTATCTCCACGGCCAAACTACAGAACAATTCCATCACCAGAAGGCTCCCTCATGTCGCCCTTTTCCAACCAAACCTACTTCACTGCAGCCCCTCTCCCCTGGCATCCCTAACTCCTGCCAATTACTAATCTTCCCTCTATTTCTATAATTTTGCCATTTCAAAAACGCTATATAAATGAAGTCATGCTGTTTGTAACCTTTTCAATGGGCTTTTCACTCCCGACATCTAAGTTGTTGCCTGTATCAATAATTCATTCCTTTTTCGTGACTGAGTAGTATTTCATGGTATGGATTCGCTGCAGTTTGCAGAACCATCCATCAACTGAAGGGTATCTGAGTTATAAATATTCCTGTAGAGGTTTGTGCGTGAACAAATTTTTATTTCTCTGGGACAAATGCCAAAGAGTATAATTGCTGGGCAACATAGTAATTGTATGTTTAGTGTTGTCAGAAACTGCTGAACTGTTTTTCAGAGGGTCTGTACGTTTTACATTTCCACCAGCAATGTATAACTGATCAGGGTTTTTTTGTGTGTCCTTGGTGTTTTCACTCTTTTCTCTTTTAGCCATTCTGATATGGTGTAGAAATCGCTTATGGTGGTTTCAATTTGCATTTCCCTAATGGCTCCTGAGGCTGAAAATCTTTTCAAGTGCTTATTTGCCATCTGCATATCCTTTGGGGTGAAATGTCTGTTCATGACTTTTGCCCATTTTCAATTTACATTGTTTTTCCTTACTTTTGAGTTTTGAGATGCTGTATATACTAGACATTTAAAAGATACATGGTTTGCAAATATTTACTCCAAGCCTGTACGTTATTTTCTTTATTCACTTAACAGTATCTTTCATGGAGCAAAAATTTTAATATTTTGATTTGTCAATATTTCCTTTTATGAATTGTCAATATTTCCTTTTAAGAATTGTACTTCTGGTGTTAAGTCAAAGAACTTTTCACCTAGTCTTAAATCCTGGAAATTTCTGCCTACTTTTTTTCTAAGAGTTATAGTTTTATGTTTTACTTTTGAGTCTATGATCTGTTGGAGGTGGTTTAATTATTGTATGAAGTTTACATTGATGCTTATTTATTTGTTTTTTTTTTTTTTTTGCCTATGGTTGTCCAATTGTTTTAACACAATTTGTTAAAAAAAACTATACTTTTTTCAATGAATTACTTTTGCACCTGTGTCAAAAATCACTGGGTATGTTTGTGTGCATCTGAGTTTTCTGCTTTTTCACTGTTTATCCCTCTGCCAGTTCTGTGCTGCCTTGATTGCTGTAGCTGTAGAGGAAGACTTAATATTGTGAAAAGTTACCAAAAATACTGTGAAGGGCAATTACTCCTATATTACTTTCTTTTTCAAGATTGCTTTAGCTATTCTAGAGCCTATAATTTTTCATATAAATTTTAGAATAGACTTGTGTATGTCCACACAAAACCTTGCTGGGATTTTGATAGAAATTGCATTAAAGCTATAGATCAAACTGAGGAGAACTGACATCTTATTACGTTGATTCTTGTAGAGCATCAGGGCTCCATTTGTTTAGGTCTTCTTCTATTTCTTTCACATGTATTTAAAAGTTTTTAGTATGTGGAGCCCATATGTGTTTTCTTAAGGTTTTACTTAAATATATCATTTTCTTTGGCTTAATTGCAAGTGATACTAGGTTTTTAATTCTGATTTTCATATGCTTATTGTTAATATTTCAAAATATGATTGATTTTGTTTTTGGTATTGAAATTGTACCTTGCAGGCTCGATGAACTGAACTTTCAGTTCTAGGTGTTTTCTTGTATATTTTTTGAAATTACCTATGTAGAAAATAATGTAATTTGGTAATAGGGTTAGTTTTCTTCATCCTTTTTAATTGATGTGCTTTTTATGTATTTTTTTTTCTTGCCTTATTGCGGTTACCGGAATTCCCAATTCTGTGTTGAATAAGAGTGGTGAGAGTGGACATCCTTGCCTTGTTCTTGATCTTAGGAGAATGTTATTGAGCCTTTTTTCATTAAGTATGATGTTAGATGTAAGTCTGAGAGCATAGATATAAGTCTGAGAGTACTAAACAATTATGAATGGAATTTTATATGATCAGAAAATGTTGAGGTGGACGGGTCATGAGGTCAGGAGATCGAGACCATCCTGGCTAATGCAGCAAAAACCTGTCTCTACTGAAAATATAAAATATTAGCCAGGCATGGTGGCGGGCTCCGGTAGTCCCAGCTACTCGGGAGGCTGTGGCAGGAGAATGGCATGAGCCTGGGAGGTGGAGCTTGCAATGAGCTGAGATCGTGCCACTGCACTCCAGGCTGGGTGACAGAGCGAGACTCTGTTTCAAAATTAAAAAAAAAAAAAAAGAAAATGCACTCCGTTATTTCAATTCATTATGTTTTATTTTATGGACTAGCATATTAGGATATATATATATATTTTTCATTTTCTTGGTAACTATTCCATGGGTGCTTGAAAGCAAAGCAAAACAAAACAGAACAAAGCATACAAAGACCATGTATCCTGCTGTTGTTGACTGGAGTCATCTATATGTGTCTTGCTGGTTGATTGTATCACTTAGATTTATATCCATGCGGATTTTCTGTCTAGTAGTTCTATCATTTGCATAGAATGTGGTATTGAGGTCCCCAACTAAACTTTGGAGTTGCCTATTTTTCCTTTCAATTATATCAGGTTCTGCTTCATATGTTTTGAGGCTCTGTTATTTGGTGCATACACATTTAGGATTATTATTTTTTTGGTGGATTTATCCTTTTATCATTTTGTAAATTGCCTCTTTGTCGATAGCAATTTTCTCTTCTCTGAAGTTTACTTTATATGATCTTAACATAATGATTCCTACTTTTCTTGGGTAAATGTTTGTTTGCATGATTTATCTTATTCTATCCTTTTAATCTATGCATTTGAATTTTAAATGAATTTCTTTTAAGTAACATATATTCGGATCCTATGGTTTTTATCCACCATGTCAGTCTCTGCCTTTTGCTTGTTATGTTTAGAACATTTACATTTAGAGTAATTATTGTTATAATAAAATTTAGATTTGCCATTTTGTATTTTATATTCCGTTCATTTCCTTTTTTTGTCCATCAAGTCCTATTTTCTTGCCTTCCTGTGCATTACTTAAATACCTTCTAGAATTAAATCTTGATTTGTTTATAGTGTCTTTGAGTGTATCTCTCTGTATAGTTTTCTTGGGATTGCTCTGAATGTTAGAATATATATGTGTGACATCACAGTTTACTGGTATTAACATTTTACTACTTCGTATGAGATGAGGACACTTTACTTTTATTTATGTCTCTTTACCTTCTCCACATTTAAATATCATTTTCTTGAGTGTCAGATTGTGTTATAATCTTTGTTTAACCCATCATATATTATTTAGAAAACTCATGAGAAAAAGGATAGTTTGTTACATGCTCCCATACTTTTGCTTTTTACATTGTTCTTTCCTTCTGATACCTCAAAATTCCTTCTTTTTAACATTTTCTTTCTGTTTGAAAGATTAACTTTATTCGTGTGTGAATAGTGCATCTGATAGAACTTCCTTTTCCCCTTTTTCTTTATTATTATTGTTATTATTGAGTTGGGATTTCACTGTGTTCCCCAAGGTGGTTGTGAACTCCTAGGCTCAAGTGATCTTCCTGTGTCTGCCTCCCAGGTAGCTCTAAGAATGTTTATACTTAGTTTTACATGTTGACATTTCTCTTTTAGGCTTGAACAGTGTTATGTCACTTCCCTTTGGCCTCTATGATTTCTACTGGGAAATCTGTTGTAATTTGAACTCGTATTCTCTGCCTTAGTCCCTTTTTTTGTTTCTTATAACAGAATTCCTGAAACTGGGTAAGTTAAAGGAAAAAAAGTATTTCTTATAGTTTTAGAGACTAAGAAGTCCAAGGTAGATGGGCAAAATCTGGTGAGGGCCTTCTAGCTGCTGGGGAGTCTCTTCAGAGTCCCAAGGCAGCAGGAGGCATCACATGGTGAGGGGGCTGAGTGTGCTCAGTTCTCATTCTTATAAAGCCTCCAGCCCCATTCTCATAATAACACATTAATGCACTAAAATGCTAATCTATTAATCCATCACTGGATTAATCCGTTCATGAGGGCAGAGTCTTCATGACCCAATCACCTCTTAACCCCCCTCTCAATACTGCTGCACTGGGGACGAAGTTTCCACATCAGTGTTGGAAGATCTAACATTCACAGCCACAACACTCACCTATAGGCCACGTGTCACTTCTTTCTGATTAATTTTATGTGTTTTGCTTTGTCCTTAGTGTTCAGCAATTTAATTATAATGTGACTGGGCATGGATTGATTTGGGGTCATCTTATGGGGGTTTTATTCAGTTTCTTGAATCTGTAGGTTGAGAGTATCCACCAAATTCAGGAAGTTTTTATCCATTATATCCTTGAATGTTCTTTCAGATCCACAGGTTTTCTCTTCCTCTTCTATGAGGATGTGATAAAAATGTTGGATATTTTGTTATTGGCCCTAAGTCCCTGAATTTCTGTTCAGTTTTTTTTTTTTTTTAACTCTATCTTCTCTCTGTTGGTCAGCCTGGGTAAGTTTATTAAAAATTATTGATCAATCCTGTTCACTGATTCTATCTTCTGTCTTCACTCTACTATGTAAATAATTTTATTGTTGTGCTTTTCAGTTCTATTTTTCCCTCTGGTTCTTTTTTATGACTTCTACTTCTTTGCTGAGGTTGTTCTTAAGAGATACTGTAATTGTTTATTGAAACATTTTTTATGATGAATGTTTCATCTTGATTCATCTTGGTGTTAGCATCAACAGATTGACTTTTCACTTTCAACCTGTAGGTTTTTTTTTTCTTGGTATGATAAGCAGGTGATTTTTTTTTTATTATATCCTGGACATTTTGACTATTATGTTAGGAGTCTCTGAGTCCCTTTAAAATATTTTATTTTTTAATGGAGTCACTTTATTTAGGTTTTGCATGTATGGTTTAGCCTACTTTTTAGGCTCTGGTTCCAGTGAGAACTTAATTTTCATAGCCTCTGTGATGCCATTTTGGCCTGTGTGGTTTATCTTGTATTTCTGGGGCTCAGATGAGTTCCTGCTAGTGCTTCCTGAGGGGGAAGAGGGGGCATCCTCAGGCTGGCCCACCAGGTGCCTCTAAGTAGGTGAAGAGAGTCTCTGGCTGATTGTCATGGGGAGATCCCCTTCACTTATGCTTTCTCGTGTCTCCGGGTGGGGAAAGGGAGTTTCAGACATAAGAGTAAATAAGAGTGTCCTTTCTAAAATAATGAGAGAAGGAAACAAATGAAAGCAATTTGGTCATGATGTAGACAGTGGGTCAGAAATGAGGAAAATGAGTGTGATTTGAGAAGCAAGAAAAGAGGGAATTGGGCGAACTGTCAGTGCTTTATTAACAGGGATCGTCAACACTGATGGACTAGTAAAAGGTGGGGAGTCAGGTATTAAAAGATAAATTCAGTATTGAGCATATTAAGTTGAAGGATCTTTAGAATATTTTTTTCCTGAATTTCTTGTAGTTAAGAATTCTAAATGGCTACCTCACATTTAGGTGGACATAAGACATGACAGTACTGAGGGAGTGCAGAAATAGCACCAGGAAGACAAAGACTCTGGATTTAAGACTGTGATAGGTGAACCAAAGCAGAATAGGCATCAACTATACAACAGCACAAATAATCAGGAAGAAATAATTTGATTCATTGCGGCAGACTTACTAAATTAGGGAAGTGAATAATATTGGAATATAGAAAAATTTAAAGCATTCAGGTGCACTGAAAGTTAAATGTAATTTTCATAGAATTAAATATGTGGTAGATTATTTTTAATCCAGAATTATGTTTTGTCTTTTATTATAAGCTTTATTAAAACAATCCTATTTGCAAATCATTAACATGAAATAGATGGAGCTATTCAAGTCTCTTTTCGGTGTGACTTCTAGGACTCAACTTGCAGCCAAAATTTCCAGAAACATTTCATTTAAGTGAATCATGTTTTGACACTACCACCCATTGTAACACTGGAAACTAATCCTCTTGGAAGTTACTTACTTCAGATTAAGTTAAATCACATAAAATTCAACTCTTGAAGAACAATGACATTCTAAAAAATATACAAATAAATATTACCTCGAAATATGATGACATAGTAAGTCAAAGATAAGATACTGTTAATATTAATACTGACAAAGGGGGCAATGCAATGGTAGGACTGTAGATAGATAAAATGCTTCTGGATGAAAATGTATCAGTATATAATAACAGCTTTAAAAACCTTTACATATATTGTTCCCATAATATTACTTATAAGAGTTTATTTTAAGGCAAGATTTGGAGATTGTCTTGGAAAATATTACTGGTAATTTATTTGATAAACTGGAGACTTTGTTCATAAATGTTTGTAGAAAAGGTCTTGAATTCAATAGAGAAGTTCCATCCCTTATTTTTATCTTTGAGTCTCTCTCAAGATCTCATGGAGTATCAAAGGACAGAAGAGCATATCATCAAACGACACGGTAGGATAAGCAAGCATTTGCTACAGAAGCGATTGAGTAGGGAAGCTCTCCTCCCTCAATTTGGGGAGTATTTCTGTCTATCTCTCATTATCTCTTTTTCCTTTTTTTCTATCGTCCTTTACTCTTTTCTTTCATCTTTTTTCCTTCTTTCTAAATGATTTCAAAACCTAGGGAGAATAAAAAATGTATAATACTTTTTGATTTTGGTAAGGATGCAGATAGGAACTACTGGTCACAAATTAATTAGGTTATATTTAAGGGCTCTAAACAGAACACACTGTACACATTTCTACTCTTCCAGGGATTTGAATTAAGGAGTATTTAATTCTTGGTAGGGTACTGTGTTAAACATGAAAATTTCCTTAAGCTCACTATACTGAATGTTTTGGGAAATAAATATATGTCTACTCAGTCGCAGACCTGAAGAAACGCACTAGCTTTTGTACTTTTGTGGGATTAGAAGAGTCTCATAGATTTGCCAAGTTATCTGCTTTAAGACACAATTATTGTCTAGAGGTTAAGTTCTTAAAGCTTTGACATTGGTACATGGAAATTTCTCTCTGAAAAAGATAGCAAGGTGTTTACTCTGGGAGTGGGTGGGTGGATAAAGAAGTTGGGTTGAACCCAGTGGCTAAAGGATCTCTCTTCTTTTTTTCTCCTCTCTCTCCTTTTCCTCTCCCTCTTTCTCTCCTGCTCTCATTTTCCTCCTACAAGTAGGTTTTAGAATTCATTCAGTTGTATCAAACTATTTTTAAGTAAAAAGCTGCAACATAGGAATTCAACTCAAAAGAGCCTGGAAATTTTGGGTGAAGGCAGGAAATCCTGCTTGAGCCTTGGCTTCTGCTTATGGCAAAGTTCCAGGAAGAAATAGGATGCTTGTAAGAGTTTTCAGCCCAGGATACTTGGATTTTGTAACCTTGACTGTGATCTTGGTGGCCATAGGAAATTTTAAGTTAAACTCTTTGAGGAAAGACGGCGGAAAATTATTGTCCTGACAACACTGAAAGTACAGGTAAAAAAAAAAATCTCTGTCTACAATTACAGAATCTCTTGTGACTCTAATTCTGGCAATTTTAAAGAAATGTTGGAATTGACACACCAAGAAGCACTTTGTGTTCAGATAGCACTAGTAGAGATGTGGTTTACTTCTTTCTTCTTTTTTCACTTGAACACGGGGATTCAGGAAATATCATGTTGATCTACAGTGTTTTATAAGTTTATCTTGTAGTACCTGCAGTGTTACCTCTTTTAAAACACTTCCCTAAAGTGATGCCATTTTTTCCCCTGATGACAACAATAATAATATAGTCATTATGGAAACTTTGAAACAGACAGAAATAGGTTAGAGAAATAAAATGTGATAAACAAATAAAAGTCACTCATAACTCCAGTTTGTTAAATAAAAAGTGATATTTCATCATATTTTCCCTCTTTGATTTTAGTGAGGGTTATTTTTTCATGAGTTTACTATATGTTTATTTGCATATATGTGAAATAATTGTCCGTTAACTTACATTTTTCTGTAAGGACAGGAAGCATCCAGCACGGGAGAAAGATGAAGGCCAGAACACTCAGCAAGTCTCTTCATTACACACTGCCAGCTGATTAGATGGTGCCCACCCAGATTGAGAATGGGTCCACCTCTCTCGGCCCACTTACTCGAATGCTAATCTCCTTTGGCAACACCCTCACAGACACACCCAGGAACAACACCTTGCATCCTTCAATCCAATCAAGTTGACACTCAATATTAACCATTACAGTTGTATAACCTGCAAATTACATGTGATGAGATACAGCAAACATTGAACTTCTGAAATATGAATCTGAGAAGTTTTAAGAGGAAAACTCTACCTGAAGAAATGAAATCATAGTTTTACATGAAAAAGACAGCATTTCTAATGTGAAACTAAGGAAATTAAATAGTGATTATAAAACAAAAGTATAGCTGCAGAGAATTAAAAATCAAAACCTCTTTAGACTAAAGAGTTTAGTCTAAACTCTTTTTTTGATTGTACTGAAACTAATATTTTAAGAAAATCTTGTTTTTCTTATAGAGGGAGCCAACTTTTTGGTTTTGTATTTCTATATTTTCAATATCAAAGATTAATGTTTAGAAAGATTTATAAATAATTCCCTTCTAACTATAGCCAACTCGAGGACATAAATTTTTTTAACAATTCATCCTTCACAAACCTTTTGTAACCTGCACAAAGCCTTGACATTATGCTTAGGCTTTCTGCTTTGTTCTGTCTTCCTCTTTCTTAAAAAATAACCAGTCATTTTACTTTAGGACAAACATTTACTACACAAGATTCTTTTCCAGACAAAATTATTCTCCTTTTTTTTTAAACTTTATTAACAAATATATATCTTTACAATAACTATGACTTTCTTATAACTCCCTCCTTCACTTATTCCTTTTTATATTGTTTCTATTTTCTTTCTAATTTTAATTTTTGAAACAACCTTTAAACAACCTCCAAATTAGAAAAAAAAAAAAAAATTCTCAATAAAGAACACATTTTTGGCCAGGCACAGTGGTTCACGCCTGAAATCCCAGAACTTTGGGAGGCTGAGGCAGGCAGATCACAAGGTCAGGAGTTCAAGACCAGCCTGACCAATATGGTGAAACCCTGTCTCTACTAAGAATACAAAAACTAGCCAGGCGGGCGTGGTGGTGCACACATATAGTCTCAGCTACTTGGGAGGCTGAGGCAGTAGAATTGCTTGAACCTGGGATACAGAGATTGCAGTGAGCCAAGATTGTACCACTGCACTGCAGCCTGGATGACAGGGGGAGATTCCATCTCAAAAAACAAAAAACAAAAGAACACATTTTTATGCCTTTTTAAAATTTTTCTCATCAAAACACATCTTTTTTGGCACACATTGTATACATAATTACATATATTAACAAGAATTTTAACTCTTAGTAATCTTGATTTTTAGTGAAAAATCTAGGAAGCAAGAAATTTTGAACTGTCACATAGTAGTGTTTTATAGATGAGAATCTGTTAATAATTTTGAGAAACATGGTTTTCCATAACATAATTTTTACATGTATCAATAGACCCAAATATATATAATATATCTATAAATTTTTAGGAGTGAAGAACAAACATTTATGTTCAGTAATTTCAGTTTTTATCTTGTTTTGAAATGACCCAGACATTTAATAAGTATCATTTTAACACAACATAACCTTAATATTTAAAATTACATAAAAATTTATCTGTATTTATTCCATTTACATTTACCTAATTTATTTTTAATAATTCACCAAGATTACTTATAAAAACTGAGATATTAGATAAAGCTAATCATTATTTCAAAGTATTTCCCTGTCAAGCATTTTTATAGCCTGTGAATATTAGGTGTTCATGTGAGCAGAAGACTTTAAGTTAAATGTAAGAATATGTTGTTAATAACTCAGCAGATACAGCTGTTTTTATTAAACTACAATATTAAATTAAGCTTATAGATCAAAAGGTTACACAAACAAAGATTATTCTGCTTTGAGGTTGGGTTTATCATTTTCTGACATTAAAACATCTTGAAGATACAGATATAAAACTGTCTAACCAGTAAACCCAGGCAAAAAATGTATGCTGACAACTCTATTTTACCAATAATTTTTTTTTAAAAAAGTTCTTTCTTATTATATATTTTATATGAGTGCTCATTTATCTTTGCCAATTTGAATAAGATTATGTAAGGGATTTCTGGCTAACTACATCAGATTTTATAATATAGACACAATATATAACAAAATTCAATGTACATACATGTAAATAGACCTAAACATATATCCACACATAAATACAATCTTATAAATTTCATTTTAGAATTTTGGTCATGAGATAGCAATACAGACTCACCAGTTTATAAAAAACTATTTGATCAAAATTTTATTTTTGAAAATACAAGCCTTGTTCAGATGGCTCCCTTTTTCAATGGTTATTTGCCCCAATAGGTATCCTAATGAAGGCTGTGGACCAATGTTTTGGGAAAAGTAAGTTGTTTTACGAAAACTTCTTTTGCCCCTTTTTGTTTTTTTTCTTTTTTTAGCTTTAAATGGGTTTGAGGTTAAATTTTCAGTTTACATTTTAGCCAGGATTGGCTGAATTGTATAAGAAAAAACAAAATCTCTAAGTAGCATTGAATTAGTAATAAACACACAATTTGTTTGCTGGTCTGATTACCGATTGAGAGTAATCAATGTGGGTGGAGAGGCATGTTGGCAGGGTTTTTGTGTTTGTTTGTTTGTTTTGTTTTGTTCATGGAAGTGGAGTCTTGCTCTGTCACCCAGGCTGGAATGCAGTGGCACGATCTCAGCTCACTGCTACCTCAGCCTCTCCAGTTCAAGCAATTCTCCTGTCTCAGCCTCCTAAGTAACTGGGACTGCAGGCATCCACCACCACGCCCAGCTAATTTTTGTATTTTTAGTAGAGATGGAGTTTCACCACATTGGTCATTTTTTTCTGGCCCCTACATGGTAAACAAAGCAATTTTTATGCATGAGAGAGCTACCTTTTATTATTGTGCTTAGCTCAAAATTTTGACCTGTTTGATCTGAGAGCCCCACTTCTATAAACATTTATCTAGTTTAAGACTAGTAACACTTGAATTAACTATTCCATAAGCTTAAGCAATTGTTAATCAGGCAAACCTAAATTTGCGTTTCCAAAAGATGTTTAGATTGTTGGTTGCCATGAGGCTGTTGTAATTTGTAAAAGCATTAATTTTAAAGTCCTTTAAGATTTTTTTTTTTTTTTTTTATCTGACCTGGAATGCTACAGCAGAGAGTTTTATCTCAACATCAGCAGAAAAATCAACAGATTCAAAGTAGGTAGGAAAAGAAGCAGAGTGCTAGAGGATTTAGAAGCCTCT
Organism: Piliocolobus tephrosceles; assembly: GCF_002776525.5. Lineage (NCBI taxonomy): Eukaryota > Metazoa > Chordata > Mammalia > Primates > Cercopithecidae > Piliocolobus > Piliocolobus tephrosceles. The sequence continues at coordinate 3,601,381 of NC_045451.1, forward strand.
ACATGTTGACTCTACCATTGTATTCTCTTAATTTGGTACAAAGAAGAAAACAAGCTTGGGGAGTTCAAATGATCCCTATGATTGCCATTGATCAAAAAACGTGCAATGGGAAAAGCCATATAGCTGGCTGGAGACTCAGAAAATCTGGTATGTCTAAATGTTTGAAATTCCCATTTTATTTCTTTTTAATCTCTTCAAAGCAAAGAAAATTCTACCAATCCTGTGAAAGAATGTTAGGAGTTTGAGTGAGTGTTTTAGATGCTGGGGACTGCTCAAATGGATTTTAATTAGCCATCTTGCAGCCATCATTTAGAATGTTTATTTTTTTCTCTAAGAAGATTTTCAGAAATCAGCATGGGAAGAGATCCAAATCACTTACAGACACGCAGAACCAAACCAAAATGAAACCAAGATAAGAGTGATCACAAAAATGTTAACCCAGGCATGCAGATCAAACAAAATACTAAATTAGGCATACAGAAACAAAAGTGAATTCACCAGAAAAGACATTCTTCACAAACAGAACATAAATTCTGTAAAAACCAGGGTACTCAGACGAACAGACACTTGTCCTTATACAGTAAGGGCTTTCCAGAAAAAAACATAAAGTCTTTCATCATCCCAAGAGGAGTGCAAGGTCCTTTACTCAGTTGGCCTTATAACAAAACAAAAAGTGAAGCTAATCAGCCTCTACCAAATATAGGGAGGCCTAACCTGAGAAAAGACTCACCAGGACAGAAAAGGTGAGGCCATGGAAGCAGAGAGCTCTAAGGACCTAAGTGAGTACTGCATACAGGTCCCAGAATTGCCAATTTCTTTCACAAGTGATTTTTCTTCAGGTCTGACTTCTGGACACAATTTTTATCAATGTATATATTAAACAGAGAGGGGCTCTCTAAAAGAAAATGACGGTTACTTGGGAATGAGGCATTTCAATGGAAATATGTGTGCCATAGTAAACTAGGTGCATATTCAGGGAAGTAAAGGAAAATGACAGTTTTTAAGGGAAACAGGAAAGAAGCTATACAACTGCCTCTGAGTGATATGGTTTGGCTGTGTCCCCTGCCATATACAATTCATCTTGAATTGTAACTCCCACAATCTCCATATGTCATAAGAGGAACCTGGTGGGAGGTGATTGAATTATGTTGGGGGGTGGGGGTCTTTCTTGCACTGTTCCTGTGATAGTGAATGGGTCTCATGAGATCTGATGGTTTTAAAAAACAGAAGTTTCTCTGCACAAGCTCTCTTTGCCTGCCACCATCCATGTTAAGATGTGACTTGCTCTTCCTTGCCTTCAGCCATGATTATGAGGCCTCTTTAGCCACGTGGAATTGTGAGTCCAATTAAACTTCTTTCTTTTGTAAATCACCCAGTCTTGGGTGTGCCTTTATCATCAGTATGAAAATGGACTAACACACTGAGATTATTATCATTAGCTACAAGGATGAATAACAAGGGTGACATCAGTGTAGGCTTGGAGAGGAAATTGCTGGGAAGATGCCCAAACAGAACTATTTTACTACTTTTTGTGTAAAGTTGAGATGGCCTTTGTGTAAGGTTGTGGTTTCTGCAGAGTCTGTTGTGATAGTTGTTATCAGGCATTAATGTATGAGAATCCTCTCTTTATGGCCTTTCTCACCTCCGTTCATCAGGATTTTTTTTTTTTTTTTTTAACACAAGTGACTTCATTCTGATTCTAACAACTTCTGCAACACCAAGACCATTTTTACAAAGGGAAGAGGAACATTTGTCTGTGCTGGCCAAGCCTTCAATACATGCAAAGCTTTCAAACCTCAGGCAAGGACTGGATCTGGAGGCAGAACAAAAAAACAAAGGAACAAATTCCTAATTTAAATGAGAATAATGGCTGCTTTTTCTCAGAGCTTCTCAACATTTCTACGTCTCAAAATAGGTTTCTTCCTGGTATTTAATGTAATAATGATATGAGAGTTTAACTTCATATTTTTAGGATCATTAGAAATCTTCCAAATGAATTGACATTTTCACTGGTTTTACATTTTTACTAATTATTTTCCAAAATTGGTATGACCAATGAGCCAGTTCCCAAAAGATCTATGTGTGTGCATACAATTCCACATTTATATTTCTACAAATTTATTTAACAAATATTTATCATGTGGAGTATCATGAGGAGTACTCACAATTTAGAGAACCTAAAATTTGGTGGTAGGAATAAGACATAATGTGAAGAAGGTCTTTTGATTCTGTAATGCAAAATTGCTTATAAATGTGAGGAAAATGTTAAACAACCATAGCAGAGAGAATGTGATTAGCAGTGGGGAGACAATGTGGCAGGTACTGCAAAGCTTAGGAAGAGCAGCTTCATGGGCAGGTGCCACTCAGAGAGGGCTGTGTTTCATGAAGTCAGTGCCAGAGGGAGGTCAGAGCATGAGGGAGAGCCCCAGTGGACCAGCCAGGAGCCAAACAGCCCTGCAGGAAGAGTTCATCTTTAATGGGAGGAGTGTGGAAGGCAGGACTAGATGAGAAAAATTCCCGCAGGCAGGCAACACAAGTCCCAGAAAAAACCTTGGTGACAAAGTAGACTGCTTGTTGGTTAAAAGTGACCATTCAGAGGCGCCTGGATTCAAAATCAGTGCCCTGAGGCCTCCGAAAATAGAGCTGAGAAGAGCAAGTTAATGCAGAACCAAGGCATGGGGCATGTTTCCAAGCGGGATCTGCACAGGTGCATTCGACTGGAGCTCAGTTGCTGAAAGAGATGGTCCATTTGAGAACACGTGGCCTACATACTACAATAAGGGCTCGAGATAAGAGCAGAACCTGCCTTCAGTGTAGACCTAACATTAGATCCCTAACCCAAGGCCCTTAATCTCCTCTTAAATCCTTCTGGAAGGACAAAGAAGAGATGTCAGAGCCAGAAATGGGTCAGGGAACTGAGGAGGTAGCCAAGTCCATGGTGCTGGTAGATGGTCAGGACCCAGGTATATCAAGAACATGGTAGATGACACCCCAAACACTCAGCCCATGGGAACAGAAAGAGCACTTTAACTCACATTTTAAATGTTTTTTTTTCTTTATTTTTTAGGTTTAAAAATTATGTGGAAATATTGCTTACCCTAATTTCCTAAAGCGTTAATAAGGAAAATTATTAATCACATTTATTGTTCATTCTGATAGGGTTTCAAACTTTGTACGATACACATATGCAGACTGTGAAAGGGTTAGTGAGAAAGTCCTGTAGGCACTTTTGTGTTTCCTGTCATGCAGTTATTCTAAAGCTGTCTTCATCCATTATACCTGGCAGCCCTGCAGAGCACAGTTCTAAAGTGAGCAGTGTTCTAATCTGCTTCACCAGCTTTGTTAACATGCTCACCTGATCCACAGCAGGCGCTGGGATTGTTGTTGGAGATGCTCACTCACATCAGCTTTGAATGGTTCATCTCAAGTATGCAAAGCAGTTATCATAAGTCAAAGGACAACAAATTAGAAAATTAGAATGGGTACCACATGTAATCTGGGTGTTGTTCAATTATTCTCTTATTGCATGATGCAATGCTAGGTTTGTCCACTCACAGGAATACTGTGTCAGGCTCTCTTTCTGTCATATGTATGTGTGTGTATCTGTGTGCATATGTGTATGTGTGTCTATGGGTATGTATATGCATATGTGCACATGTGTACATGCCTTGAATGTGCACATGTGACTATGTGTATATGCACATGTGTCTTTGTGTTTATACATGACTCCCAAATTGGTCCTGTGAGGTTGGCGTTTTTCATCCACGCCATTGTGATTTTGAAATGTTAGGTGAATATCCTGCCATTAGTAACTGACAGAGACAATTTGAACCCACACCTGCTTGATCTCAAATCCCATGTTCTAATTCCAGAAAGTGGCTGAGACTAACATGCTCCTGAGTATGGTGAAGAAGAGTGTGTAGGTCAGACACATGCTCAGAATAAAACAGGAAAACCTTCAGGAAGAGTTAGCAGTCACCCTGCGTCAAGAATCCCTGACATCCTGGAAAGACACAAAAGGCAGTTAGCCCAAGATCCAGAATGTGCTCACACCTCTCCAGCACTTCTAAGCCTGTGTGTGTGTGTGTGTCTGTGTGTGTGTGTCTGTGTGTATATACTTGTTATGGTTAATGAATCACACACAATTTATTCCTGTTTGTAGATTTAGCTCTTTCAAACCCATGCTTTCATTCTTTTAATAAGTCTAAAAGTAAAATAACCCTTTTAGGGAAATAAAGAAATTTCTATGTTTGTGTGTGACTTACACTGGTGACTTGCCAGGGGCTCTTGGACCTTGGGCCCCATACTGAAGGCTGTACTATTGGCTTTTCTACGTTTGAGGTGTGGGGACTCAGATTGGGTTCCTTGCTCTTCAGCTTGCAGACAGCCTATTGTGGGACTTCACCTAGTGATCATGTGAGTCAATTCTCCTAATATATCTCTGTCCTATGTACATAAATCCTATAAGTTCTGTTCCTTTAGATAACTCTGACTAATACAACATCATTGCCTTCTGCTCTTCCTCTATTTCCTCCTGAGAAGAACTGGAATGATAACTCTCTCCTTTAACTTGTTTCTCTTCGAACTCTGCTGTGATGGCCTGATGCTAAAATGTTTACATTGAAGGCCTAGAAAAGCAACCTTTTTATCCAGTATGACTTGAGTGTGTACTTGGCCTTTCTCGTTGCGTCTGAATTATTCCACGTAACCAGGAAACTTCCCATGCTGTTACTAAAAGCCATGCATTCTCCTGCTCAGAGTACAAGTTCTTCTCTAGAATGGGGCACACTCATAACCTTGGACGCACTCTTCCTGTGTCTGATTAAATTCAAGTAGTGTTTACATCAGGTTCAACTTTCAGCTTATTGAAACAGGCTTCCCGTATGGAAAAGCAATCACATTATGAAGGTTTCTCTCTACCATTTTGGAAATTGGCCTAAGAAACAAATATTTTACTTTTTAGCAAGATAATTTTCTGTGTTGTTTTTATTAGGTATTTGATTACTTAGGAACATTGAGCTTTAAAAGGCTAAGGTTTCTACATCCACATAACCTTCTGTATTACTTTGGAAGTCTCTTATCACTCTGGCTAAATGAATGACTGTGATTTCACAGTGATTTGTAATCCTATTTTGATCAAGTGTTTTAACCTATTTTCGTCTTTGACAGGCTTCTCCAATGTCAAAATTCTAAATTAAGTCTTTGTGACCTAAAATTAACTTTGGGGTTTTCCTACTGGATCCCTGGGCGGTCTCAAAGAATGTAGCCATCATCTTATAGAGATATGAAATGATAAGACCTATCTGGCAAATTGCATAGAAAAATATTATCAAATGATAAGTGATAGTATGTCTTCTTTCAGTTACATTTATCATGTTATTGATATGAATGTTTGGAATTGTATGTAATTCATAGAAATCTCATACATCATCAGTCATAATTCTGATTATCTTATATGCCACTAAATAACCACATTTTGTTGTTAATTGCTGATGATAATGAACTTCCATTAGATTCCTAACCATGGTTACTGGAAGACTCTGTCTTCCACAGTTTTGATTTTCTCTAAAGGCATCTGCAATCAGCTCCATAGAAAAGACACCAGCAAGCACTTTTAAATAAAAGTCTCTAATAATTTAAAGATCAATGGGCTAAATTAAAAATTTTAAATATGCTAATGAAGAAACTAATAAATTCATAAAACTGCTAATGAAAATCAAGTAGAACAAAAAAGTATCATATGAGATTAAATAACTGACGAAGATTATTGTTTTTATGACTTTTATTTGATGCATTATCGGTTCTTTACTTAAATGTTTTGTTTTTCAGATGTAAGAAAATGTTTTCTCTTAAGCTAATCTATAGCTAACAATAATTTGGTAAAAAACGCTTTTGCTAACAAAGGTGAAAACATTTGCTATTTCTTCCTACATAATTTCTCAAAATTCAAAAACTATTTGTATTTTTTATAACACTACAGTTATTTGCATAAGTTCCATACAAATGTCCTCTATTTATAGCCGGATACAATTAAAAACATTGAGCATATTATCAATGCTTTGACTGGAATGACATATTTAAGAATGTGCATAGAATGCCTGTTTTCAAGTTCTCCCAGTCTTAGAGTGGCGAGTAAAATTGTCAATTCTTGGCAGCACCAGAAATCTTAAAACCGTAGGTGAAATCTAAAGTCTGCCTCGATTTGGCTTCACCAGGTTTTAAAATTCCTGAGATTCCTATGTGATTAACGTGGAAAGAAAAAGTTACATTTCTAAAAAAATGCTCTAGTACACCCATTATCAGATTGTAGCTCTGTGCACTGTTTTTGAGTTCTGGTTATCTATTTATAGACTAACTTAGATCACTGAGTTCTAGATTCCTGCAGCTTCCTTCCATGGAATTACTAGAAAAAGGAACTTCTCTGTTCCTAAAGCACTATAAGCTGAAACTAGATGAATTTTTTTATGAGCAAGTGCCTGATGTATGGCTGCACAGAAAATTCACCAAATCACCTAAAGCCATTAGCACAGGCATCCAAACTGCAAACCAGGACAAGAAGGTGATGTTTTCATACACTTTCCAAGATGTCAGAACAAGATTCCAAATCATAATAAGGTACTTACCCCTCTTAATTTCTACTCTTCATTGCAAAGAATAATGGTTATCTGATTTGTTCAATTGTTTGCCTTTAAGACTAGGTTCAATGGCTCAAAACCATTAGGCAAACTGGATTTATCATATTACTATTAATTTTATTTTGTGTTTTCCCCTTTTAAACTTTGTATCTGTTACTTGTTACATTTTTATTTTTTGTAGAAGTACAACTCCTAACAGAATAATGCTGACTTAGTACTTTGAGATGATAGCAAAAGACTACAGAATAGACAAAATTGAACTAATAATGGATTCCAGGTAGACTTGGCCTGAGACCCCTTCCCTTTAAAGATCGTTTGTTGCTTGAATGCAGCTCAAACAGCTTTGACACTGACTCTTAGCCACCATTTACTCCCAACACAAGACCAGACCAGCAACCAGGACAAGGGACATTCAAAACCTATTACTGATTGATCATCGGTGTTTCTGGAGAGAGATCATGATCTAAAGGAGGAAATGTGAAAGTTGCCAGAATTGAAAGAGATCACTTGTGTTGAAAAGATCCCTGACCAGTGGAGCTGGGGAAGGCCATGAAGGGAGGATTCTTATGCATAAATGCCTGATAACAAAACTATCACCAAAGACTCTGCAAAAACCACATCCTTGTTCAAAGGCCGTCCCAAAAATCATACAAAAAATACTTCTGTGAGGACATTGGCCCAGCAGCTTCCTGTCCAATCCCAGAAAGGTTCTGTCCTTGCTATTGATCCTCATACCCGAGGATAATTATCTCAACACATATAATCCTCCTCATTTTTCCTTTAGAAACCTTTGTCTTCCTTTTCCTCCCTGAATATACACATAGCTTACTATGGCATGCATTTCCATTACAATGCCATAATTTCAAGTAAATGTGGGTTTTTAGAGATCCTTTGTCTATTGTTATTTAGACTGACAGTATTACATACATGCACACACAGAGACATACGCATGCATACACACTCACACATGAATGCACACTTGCACACACACAGACACACGTCACGGAAACACATGTGCACAGTGTCCCATGCACATATATATGCACGTATGCATGCACAAGCACATTAATTCAGATGACAAGATCTTTTGTAAAAAGAAGCAGGCTGTGTTATAAAAAGGATTTGACTTTAAATTTAAATCCAAATCCCTACTATTTATTATAATAGATACAGAAAACTACACCACGCACACATGAAAGGAGTTTGAACTCTGAATAAAACCCACTATTCTTATGATGGTAACAGCTACCATTCACGGAGCCCTAACCCTGGGCTCTGTTCTAGGAGCTTTAACATCCTTCAGCTGCCCATATTTTAGCGCAGGATGTGGGACCGTGCCAATGGATGGTTAATGAGGGAATAAGACTGACTTGGTCACTTCTTAATGGATCTCACGGTAACTAGGAGATGTTGCCCAGAGGGCATCACACCAGCCCTGTAATGTGCAGAGGAGGACCTGAGACTCGGGAAGAAAGGCCTTTGCTGGTGACCACACAGCTATGAGGTGCTACACCAGGGATTCAAACTGAGGTCTGTTTGCCTCCAGTCCCCAGTCTTCTCATTATGCAAAACTACTTTTCAGTCTGAGCGAAGGTGGAGGTACATTAATTGCTAAGCTCTAATTTTCCTGTTGTACCTCCCACACCAGTCGTGATTTCCAGCACATGTTTAGCTATGTGCTTGGTCCTGGGCGGTGCATATGTGACTACTCCCCTTAGATCAGAGCCCCCTTTTTTTCCTCAGCACTATTAACACATCATCTGCAGAAAATTTATACGTTCCATCTGTTTTCACTTCAGATTCTTTCTCAAAATCTGTTTTCACTTCAGTTTCTTCCTCAGTTTTAATACCTTCATCCTTTTTAATGGAACCTCCAGGTATCTTTCCCAGATGACTGGTTACAGTGAAACGCCACTACCCGTTCTCTTTTTCATCATTAAACACTCACATGTAAAAGTGGCTATTTAGATGAGGAACCTCAAGCTGACTTTATCACCTTACAAATGAGCGTAGGGGAGTTGGGGAATGGGCATGAATATAGACCAGTCAAAGCAACTAGAGAAACTTTGCCTGGAAAAGTAGTGACTCAGAGGAAAAGGGCCAGTTTGCACTCATTTGTTCAACACTGAAGAGCCTCTGACTCATAGAATGCTCTTCACTAAGTTGTGAAGGAAATGCTCTAATAATTGATTGACCGGGTCCTTCATGGGGGCATCACAGCCTCAAATAGCAACTGTAGCACAGACTCCAGAGCCCGGCTGCAGGGTGCAGAGTACATGTCTGCTCTGTAGAGGCTGAATGACCTGAGATAAATTACTTCCTATTGCTTTGGTTTACTCATATCCAAAAAGGGGGTCAGAGTAGCTACCTTATAAGAGTTTGGGAAGAATAAATAAGTTCATCCCTGAAGACAGATCAGACAGTACCTGGAATCCAGTGGGATTCAATGCATGTTCTCAGGAGCAATAATTGTTCGTCTATTGTGAGGAGATCCAGTAGAATATTGAGGAGGGTAAATGGATGGAGGGTAGAGGGAAGGAGGGTGTGCTGGGCTCGTGGCATGTAATGCCCTTGCAACTCCACATCTGTGGGTCTGTGAAACGGTGTGTGAAATTCATGCCATTCTCCTCATCAGTAAGTTTATTATTGTGTGTGTAATGCAGCATGGATTAACTTAGACTGAAGGAAATGCAATCCTTGGCCTTCAGATCTTCCAATTTTATGTCAGCAGTTTCAGAAACACTTTAGCCAACTGATTTAGCTTATAATGTTGTATCTTTCTGTATACAGGACAGGATAGGAGGAAAAATGTTAAATTATTTCCCACTGCCTTTTTTGCTGCCCCCATCCCCTGTAATCTGATAAGCTGATGTGCGGGATAAAATCATGCTCTCTGCCTGGATTTCCCATAGTCACCCCCTGCTTTTGCACCAGAGTACACTACAGAGCTAATGACTTAAGCCACTGCCAACACCCCTTCATCTCTCCATTCCTTCTCCAAGGATACTACAGAAAGGCCAAACATGCATTTCCAAATGTTTCTAACACCAAACCCAGACCACAGAGGAATAGTTTTGTAAAATTATGCACTCAATTGTTTGGCTTGAATTTAAAGGCTATCTGTCAGCTCAGTCTGGATGTATGAGTGATTTATTTAAGACTGCAAGATGCAGGGCTTAGAGAGGAGGGTGACTGATCAAGTACTTAGAACATTTACTAGGAAGTCACACTTAGGCCAACATGAGCACAGAATGTATTTTCTCCATGAAATGCTCATTAGTCACAGCTATAACAATGGTTACTATTTATTGAGTGCTGCTCTACTGCAGATGCTTACATCCATTATCTCACTGCATCCTTACCACAGTCTAGGGAGGCTGTGTTATTTTCTTAGTTTTGTAACTGATAAAAGTGAAGTTCGAAAATGTTAAATGGCTTCCCCCAAATCAAAGATCTACTAAGCGTCAGAACTGGGGTAGGTGGCGTGTTCAATCACTATTCAATAATTCAGTCATTATTTCTGAAGGAAGAATAAACAACAGAAGGGCCAGGTCTGTATGATTTTAAGCCTTAGCTCTTAATTATTCATTTTGATTGTTTATATACTGCAAGTACTTTGAAGAAATGATAGGCAACACGTTTCCCAAAAGAAGTCTGGGTAAAGACATGGTAAGTTCTAAACTCATCGTATTTCACATAGTTTACATCTACCTCTTGCAATTACAGAAAATAATCAAATTCGGGCAACGGAGACAAAAGTTACTGAGATTTTATAATGTTTCTGGATTGTACCAAGTTGTTCTGCTTACCAAAGTGGTTTCATTGCATCATTCCTCTTGAAGATAATCAAATACGCTATTCTGTATTAATTGATGCCATGGATCTTAAGTGGTCATTGGCCAACTAGAGATACACTTATTTTTTTCTTGGCTAAAATCTTTCTAGAATTGACTCCTTACTTAGAAGTAAAAAAAGAGGACACCCTTTTGAACTGCTCACATGACCACACACTCTGCGGGGACGTCATTGTGCTGAGGGGAGGTCTGAAGTCCACGGAAGAAGAAGACACAGTGGCCGATGGAGCTTGTGGGGAGGGAGGGACCAGCAGAACTCCAAGCATAGATGAACTGTCGGTGGCAGGAAAAATGGTGGGCACGTTTCCAGAATGACGAATGGGAGAAGCAATCATGACATCTCCAGGTGGGGGAAGTACAGGAGGAAGAGGTTGTTCTCTCAGGAAGTTGCCTCCCAGCCTCCGATGAGGCCTTTCCCATCACTGCTCGTTCTCTTCTGTGTGCAGATTGGATACTGCGGTCACCCAGAGAAGCAGGTGAAGGGGCGATCCTCGTCTCATTCTGACTCATGCGTGTGTCTTGATGTTTAAACTCAGAAGGGCAAAGCTTTTGGTTATGTATGAGACAAAATGGCTGGTTTTTGGAGGGTCTGGCGCATTACATTCTGCGGATTAAGATTTTTGCCTGATACTGGCCAAGTCAAGGAAATAGATTCTATGGCCAAGTGCTCCTGTTTCTGTGGGAAATGTTAGGCCTGTTGAATCAAACTCAATAAAGAGTAGTAAAATCTATTATTCCAAAAATTTTTGCTTTTGTAGCTGGTTAGTTGCCTTTCTTTGGAAAACCCTGTACAATTTCTACATGAAATGTATTCCTATTGGAAAGAGGTTTTGTCACAATGAATTTCAAACTCTATACAACAAATTAGTTTATTCTACAGGAATTTCAATAAAAAAAGTTTTTTTGCCTGTTCTATAGCTATAAGTGTTACACTGTAAAACATAAATATCTCTGAATATTTAGAGTATATTTTAAATGAAATCATTGCACACAACGAATGTACCTTTCTTCCCCTTAACTCTTAGGAACAATGTTTTTTGCATCTGTTTCCCAGCTCCCATTTTAGTTCCTAACTCAAGACCTGAGGCTTTTCCTAACTCTCATGAACGCAGTGCTTTTCACAGCTTTTTGCCTGCCTCAAACAAAGCACTGGCCGTTCCAACAAAGCTTCCGTCGGCCTGGAATGTCTTTTTTCTCAGCTGGGCACTAGGTACAGGTTCTCCATAATCAATAAAGGGCTGCCATAATTCAAATTGTGTTCTCTAATTATTAGATCAATTATATCCAATTTGCCTGATGAAAGCTTATGTTGTAAGAGAAATGACTATATTGAGGCAAAGGCAGAAGGCTGACACTTCCAACATTTTTAACATTCTTAACATTTTAAACCTCAGCCCAGACATCTTACTAATAAATTTTTACTGTTGTCTTTTGATACACCTGTAAATCTAGAAAAATCATATGACCTTACACAGAAAATGAAACACCCATTTACAACAGGAACGTAAAAGTTTAAATCACTTTGGTCTATTCCTACTAGAATTTAAAGTAGCCTATTCAGAACATGCTTACCAAGCCATATGGGTTGATGTTTCTGGAAATCTTTATTATATATACATCCATCTCTGGGGAGAAGAAGCCATTGACAACAAGCTTTATTTCACTTTTTAGGCATTGTTTATTTCTATAAGCAGTAGAAGCCTCTCTCTTTTCTCTTTACGCTTCCTGACTGACTTTGCCTTAGCATCTTGATTTTGGGGTTTCATCCATTTTCCGCTGTGTCTGAGCACTGAGAGGTCAACAGATGCATGCTCAAGACTCTCATTAGACCGGAATCACCATTAAACTGCAGGCTTTCTTTACTATTCCCAGTCTTTATTAAACCAAAAATGTTTTAACTGAAGGTTAAGCCACAGAGGTGATATGGACTAATTCTTTCTGTACTGTATTATTAATAATTTTATAAAGTAACATAAAAATAACAAAAAATTATGACACCTGATTAAACTATTTGAAAGGAGAGTGTTTGAATGCCTTAGAAAATAAAATGATATATTATTTTAAACGGTAATCTCTAGTTAGTTAAAAATTCAGTGCCAATTCAATGCAAGGAAGATTTACTGAACACGTCTTTGGTAGCTGCAGGGAGGATGCAAAAATGAGAAGTGTGAAATAGCATCTGCCTACAAGTGTGTGCTGGAGCAACATAAAATTCATAGACAACACTGCAAGGAAAAGTGTCAGCTGCCATTTTAATGCCATGTGTTAGGACTCAACACGGATGATCTCATTTAATCTTCACAATACAGTGATGGAAGTACTAGTTTTAGTCCCATTTTACAGACAGGACATGGAAACCTATCTGTAAAGATCACAGAGCTGGTGCCTAGTGGAGTTGTCCCTTTGCTGCTGTGGGAGAGGAGGCAGAGGCCGGTCGCTGGTGGGCTCTGTTAGAGGCAGGCTGTTCGATGACCATGTGGGTAACGTTCTCTGCAGCGAAGAATATGGAGGAGAAGGCACAGAAGTCATTGATTAGGCCATAATTTCTCTACATCTATATATGTACCAAAGCTAATAAGTAGTGTTTATTCATTTCCTTATTAGGAATCAATTTTATGTGATGCTTATTGGCTGAGTTAAGTTATTTAAGAAGCTAGGATTTGAAATTCACAGCTTTTGTTCTTCACTCGTACTGAAGCTGGTCTCCTCCGAGCCTGTGCATTTGGTTGGTTTTAAGAGTGAGAGGTTCGCAGAGAAGGACGAAGGAAATAGACTTCGTTCACCTACAGTGAGATTTCCTGCAATCCCTTACGGTCCTTGACCATCTTTTTAGGAGGCAGGAATGTAACAGGCAAGGTTAAAAGGCACAGATGAGAGGGAGTAAATTCCATACTTCTGATTATTTTGAAACACTGAGGTCATGTGGGTTTAAATATAGCTTAATCCAACTTGCCTTAATTTTTCTTTTTAAAATTTTTTAAGGATCTCGCTATGCTGCCCAGGCTGGTCTCGAACTCCTGGCCTCAAGTGATCCTCCCACCTCGACTTCCTGAAGTGCCAACATTACAGGTGTGAGCCACCATACCTGGCCTTGTCTTGTTTTTATTGCTATTATGATTACCCTTTGTAAGTAAATCTTTATGATCTGTACCTTTGATTGGCAGATCTGTATGCCAGTAGTGCTGGAAAAAAAGAGCAAAACTGTGGAGTAACTGAATCTTGAGTTGGCATTTTCAGTTTGTCTGAGACATTCTGATGCCTCAATTTGATCCAACTAAAATGTGCTGTCTGATGGCCGTACTTTGGAATCAGCAGGAAGACTTTAGAAAATGCAGATGCTTAGGCTCCACCCCGGGGGCTCTACCCCTCTCTCCACCCCCAGATATTCTGCTTTAATTGGTTTCCTCAGGTGATTCTAATAAGCAGGAGAAGTCCTGGTGCCAAAAGCAGAGTCCTGCCTTTAAGGAGCTTGTAATTACGGTGCCTCTTCTTTGAGAAGTCTCCAGTCTCATTTTCTGAAAACAGAGATTTTTTTTAATGTAAATTATTTCTGCTCATATAAATTGCCCACTGGCTATCTGGAGGAGTGTTTATGCAATTGATTTTAGGGCAGTTAGGTATTAAAAATCTTGTGGAAATAAATGAAACCAAGTTGCACAAACATTTTAAAGTCACTTTTCTATAATGCAGGTGTGCACAAACTAGCAACGCCGACTGGACAATGTCCAAAGGATTTCCTTTTTCATTGGCCTTACCCTGAAGGGGTGTCTTCCAGCACGTGCTCCCTCTGCTTTGAAGTAATGGTCTCACAAATTCTTCAGCGTGGCCATCTCTGCCTGTAGCATGCATTTAGCACCTGCAGGGCCTGTGAGTGCCCTGGAAACAGGCCTCCCTCCACCTGGGCACATGCAGCACAGCTCCAGAGTGCAAACTTAGCGCCTGCAGGAGGCTGGACCTGGTCCCACTCAGCCAGGGATCCCACACCCTGGCTGGGATCAGGTCAGCAGGTCAGCTGTGCTGTGAGCAGGTCAGCATACTGGGCTCTTGTGCTTGGTGTGGTCCATTTGGACTGGGTCACCCCAGCTAAGCTGGGAGGACTCTTCCTGGAATCCCCCTGGCTGCATCTTTCCAAGAAAGCAGGGCCCGAAGAGGCGTGTTTGCAGTGTTTGGAGACTGGCACTGGCACGGCTGCTGTGTCTGCGGTGCAGCAGACCTGCTGCTCACCACGTTCCTGGGTCAGTAGTGGGCCTCCCAGTCCTCCTCCCTGACAGGCTCCTCTGCAGCTTTTCCCATTGCTCAGCTAGGTGCATGCTTGGGGGAAAGGAGACCAGCGTCCCCTTCAGATCACACATCCCACGTGGTCAGGGGCCAGGAGGTGTGAGAGACCATGAAGGCCCCAGTCCACTGTTGCAGGTTCTCCTGTCCCTACAGCCCCACCTTGTCCTTGCTCTCCCATCCCGGCCATCTTTCGTGTGACCTCAGGCGCGGCAGGAGCCACAGCTTCGTACACAACGTAAGCAGTGCTCACAACTGCATAAGGTCGCAGCCCTGGAATAAATCCGTCGTCGTACATATGTCCCAGTGCATCTGACTCTGATGGACGGGCCCCTGCTCGCCTCCCCTGCACGATGCCCAGGCTGGAATGCCATGTCGGCTCACTGCAACCTCTGCCTCTGGGATTCAAGCAATTATCCTGCCTCAGCCTCCCGAGTAGCTGAGATTATAGGCACTGCCCACCACACCCGGCTAATGTATGTATTTTTAGTAGAGATGGGGTTTCACCATGTTGGCCAGGCTGGTCTCGAACTCCTGACCTCAAGTAATCCGTCTGCCTCAGCCTCCCAAAGTGTGAGCCATTGTGCCCGGCCAGCACATGAGATGTTTTGATACGGGCATGTAATGCGAAATAAGCACATCATGGAGAATGGGGTATTCATCCCCTCCAGCATTTATCCTCTGAGTTACAAACAATGCAATTAAACTCTTTATTTTAAAACATAGAAAATATTTGTTCTTGAGTACAGCCTGGGATCCTCCCAGAGATGACTTATGAGAAACCTTGAGGGGTTCTTTCCTCTGAGTCCTACTAAGTGCCTGTGTTTGACCCTAGGATGACATGCCTTAGGAGCATTAAGAAACGATGGGCTTAGAAACATCCCAGGAGGGGCATGCCTCTGGAAGCAGGTAACCTTCTGGGACAGGCCCTTTCCAGCTTGTCTTGGGGTTTCCACTGACCCTCACAGAAGTGAATACAGGGATAATTAAGGTCAGTTTGAAATTGTGCTCATTGCCAACTCACTTTTCTTGGTGAGGATTGGTCCTTTGACTCAGAAAACAGCAGCCAGTGAGCAGTGAAGCCCCGCCTTCAGATGCTTCTGGTACCCATGTGAAGGCAGCTTCACTTAGGAATGGGAGTAAATGCTACCTTTAACTTTGCTGTTGGGGTTATATTGAAGAGTTTGATGTTGGTCAACCTGTTTCTGATGGATGTGTGCTCGGGGCCTTTGACGTATCTTGAGAGAAACAACATTGAGGGCATTGACAAAGACATTGAGCCATTGACTGAGTGTGGGGCTCAAAGAAGTGCTTCACTGTGACCCACCCAGCTGGAGAACATGAAGTTCTTGAAGGTACATTTGCAGAAGCAAAGCAAATCAAATATTCATATATTTTGATTTCACAAGTAAAATTGTTACATTGCTGAAGGCTTTACCAGTAGCTTTGCAAAGTTGATCCAAAGCAGTTGGGGCCATCCTTTGTTCCTTAAGAGAACAAAGTGCAGAGCTGTGGCTGGAAACTGCTTGTGAGCTGCATGTGAGCTACAGCTCCTTCATCCATAAGCAGCAGGAAACCATGCTCAAGCCTCTTCAGAGTGGGCCAATTTTTCACACTTGAGATCAGAGTCCCAGACGGTCATATCATCAGAAGAGGAAATTGTCAACACATTTTTCCAAAGTCTTTTACAAGGAAGTTTGAAATTGCATGGAAGGAGTCATTGCACTTGAAGCTAAAATGGACTTTTATTCAAAGGAAAAATATATGAGGAGCTTCAGATCTAATTAAACAAAGGACCCTTGATCCAATTGTACATACCCGGTGTCTACAGTTCTGGTACTGAAGAGTAACACTTTGCAGGCCCATGTAAATAATTTTAAATGGTTTCACTAGCATTTCACATCAATCAAGACTCCACCAGTATCTTGTGAAACTCTCCCCTGGGCTGTACTCAAGCCACACTGACATTTTCTTGGTTATGAGCACCACTCAGGTGTTCTCATTTCTGACCTTGACTACAGGCACTTTCTTCTCCTTGGAAGATCTTTCCTTCTCTCTGACTTTGCTAACTCCTCTTTATGTTTTGGGTCTCTAGATAAATATCTCTCCCTCCAGGAAGCCTTCCTGGACCCTTAAAGTCTTGTGTTGCCCCTAAAACACCTCTCTCATAAGAGTGTTTATTATATGGAGCTGTCACTGCCTGTAATTTCTTGACTTCCCTATAGGTTATAGGGGCCTGGATGTAGGGGCCACAATATTACCAGTTACACTGCAGTCAGGTAGTAGATGTGTGTCACAGGGGTGGACCACACGCCTGTCAAGTAGGTTGCCCATTTAGAGAACATAGGAGGAATCTATTTTCTCGTTACATTTGTAGTTAGGTTAGGACTAGATTATCAGCTTTAGTCAATGGAGTGTGGGTAGAAGTTACAGACACTACTTCTAGCTTGGCCAAAGAAACCTCTGCTTCACTCTCCTCCTCTGTCCACCTTTCCACCGTGATCACAGAGGCCAGGTAAGTGAGATGGCAGCACCACAGGTGGAGAGAATGGAAGGAGATTCCAGTGGGAGCTGCCTGAGTCACACTGGACTATGACACAAGCAAAAACAAACCTCCACTTTATTGAAACCTCTGAAGATTCGCAGGGGCTTAGTTTTGACAGCAGAATCTTGCTCATCCCGACCCATACAGGACTCAATGAATATCTGTTCAATAAAAGAATGAGTGGCTGCTCAGCACCATTGCTCTCAGTGGTCTGCTGGACCCTCCCAGAGTGTGATGCACTTCTGTCCATGAGCCAGGGGTACCTCCTTCAAGCAAGGGGCAGGTGAAGGCAGGGAAGTCACCAAGGGACATCTAGAAGGTATGGATGGAGAAGTATGGACAAGCCGTTCGCTGTGTCATGGCTTGTGTTATGAAGGACATTGTACATACTTTCTCTCTGCTAATTGTTCATCTTTGCTTCCTGATGTGGTTTGGCTCTGTGTCCCACCCACAATCTCCTGTTGAATTGTAATTCTCAATGTTGGGGAGGGACCTAGTGGGAGGTGATCAGATCATGGGGATGGATTTCTTTCTTGCTGTTCTGGCTATAGCAAGTGCGTTCTCACGAGATCTGGTTGTTTAAAATAGTGTGACACCTCCACTTTTGCTCTCTCTCTCTCTCCTGCCACCATGTGAAGAAGTTGCCTTATTCCTCTTCACCCTTCTGCCATGGCTGTAAGTTTCCTGAGGCCTCCCAGCCATGTTTCCTGTACCGCCTGCAGAACTGTGAGTCAATTAAACCTTTCTTAATAAATTACCCAGTCTCAGGTAGTTCTTTATAATAGGATGGGAATGAACTAATACACCTCCTTCTGCTAGAGTTAAGGAACCAATAGAAGGAAGGTCTTTGTTTCTGTAACTGAGGCCATGGGGTCTGGGTTATGCAAAATCTAGAGACCATACATGTTCCAAAAATAGTGCCAGTTGGAGAGTCACATTGACTGGATTTAAAGAAGTATGCTGCCTCCAGAACTGTGTGACCCTGGGCAAGTGACATAACTGCATGAAGCTTGGGAAGGAAGGAAAAGTTGTTGAATAAAGGCATGTATAAATCTGCACAGTGGGACATAGTGGTATCTTCCTTGCAGGGACGATGTGAAGTTTAAATCGGTAAATACTTGTAGAGGTTATTGGCATGCAGTGCGTATGGTCAATAAATACTTGATGTTTGTGGGCACAAAGTATCGATATTAATGCTTTTGTTCTTGGCATCCCTTGGTGCTGATTTAGCGTAGAACTTGCAGATTTGACTCTTTGAAAGGTAATCTATAACTTGGTCATTCTCTGCCCATTTGCTGATAACCCTAACCAATAATCAATGCAGGTTAACTAAAGGATGCTTCTAAACTGTTCTGAGAAATTTTGAGCACTCTGGCTTATTGTCTGAGACTATAATAATATTAATTCAACATAAGTATAAAAGATCAATGCTATCAAGGTGCTCCTATAAATTGTATGGTCAAAGCCTTGCTCCCCTAAGTTCTATATGTATGACTACACTTTCATTGGCCAACCTATATTTAATAATGTCATTCCTATTTCTTTGTCAATATCATAAACTGATCAAGTCACTGCTACTCAAAAAAGTAGCTTCTGTTTCTACGGTGTCCAGAGTTCTCATTAAAACTTTCTCATAAAAACAAGACATGTAATTAATAAAAAATTAATAAAAAGAAATGACATGATGTAGAATCCTCATTGTCTTATATACTACTTAAGCAAACTCTTATTTTTGAATCTACTTTGCTGATAGATTGCAAGATTTTTGAGAGATAAAACATATTGTATATTGTTTTACCAAGGAGAAAGTTTTTTTCTCCCTTCCACTGCTGGTTGGAAGAACCTATCCTGAAGTACCTGATTTGGAGTCAGAGAAAGGAAAACGAGGGTGACTGGCTTCCCAGATCTCAGCACAGGCTCACGGGCAGCACCTCCTGTGCTCAGGTGGTTTCTGATGAAATGCCATGCAGTGGTTAGAATGCAGGATATGGGATCAAACAGCCTGAGTTTAAGTCATTTCCCCATCACTTTCCTGCTCTGTGAACTTGGGCAAGTTATATCTGTTCTGTTCTTTTTCTCATTAACTATGAAAAGGTAATAAAAAGAACACCTACCTTATATGATTCTTAAGAGGGTTTAAAGAGATAATAAATTTCAAGTGTTTTAGAACAGTGCTAGGTACAGTGTAAGGGCTGAATGAACATCAATTGTTAATAATTATTTTTCTTCTTTCATAAACATTATAATAACAAGTCACTTTTTCTCTGCTCACAATTTCCAATAAAAGAGAACTGGATAATCTAATGGAGTTCTACATTTTATTTTGAACTATTTTAGCAATATTCATAAAAATTCCATCACAATATGTACTGTAAGGCAAGACAGTCAAACGACAATTAGATTTTAACAGCTAGTGGATTATAAAGTTTACTATTACCCATCTTTTTCTTCAAATAAACATTTGAATTATTGCTGTATAATTAAACCTGAGTGAAATGCTCCATTGATAATGACAGTTCCATTCTGCTTTTATGAAGAAATAGCTTCTACCCTGACTTGATAAACTTTAAACTTCAGGGACTTCTTCCTTTTTGAAAGTCAACATCGCTTACCAGAACTATGCAATCTGGATAGTGTGATTCTATTGAAGCCCTTTAGAACTGTGCTTAAGGAAAATGTCTAACATTTACACAACAATGCTAGAGCCCATGTGGTTGGGTATGGAGAAGAGAAGGGATTTGAATTAAAGAACAGGTAGATTGCCAGTGAAATCTAATTTTAAACAAACCATTTAAGAATCTAGACAGGGATTTACAAACTCTGAGAATACCATTAAATATGTAATCAATACAAAGGATGTTTACAATTCTTGTTGAACTACATGTAAATATATATCCATATTTATATTATATTGTGAAGAATCAGGGTAGTAGAAAATAGTCTATGAAAAAGAAAAGAAATGGGGCAGCATTAGGTTTTGAAGTAAGCATGAAAACTTAGTTAGTTGGAACTTTCAGGGTTGCTTTGCAGGAAACCATAAACTTGTTATTTACAGTGGAATAACCCCCTTTCCCCAGAGGCATACAGTGTGTGTTTTACAGTGTGTCCTCATGCCCCACGTAATTAGATGTCAAAATTAGGTGTCTGTTCCTCCCCTACCTCCTTAAGTGGAAGCAGATCCCCCAGGATTTGGAAACTCTTTTGGTTAAATTAACCTTGAGTGTTAGGAGGCCAAGAGGATGTGAAAACATCATAGATTCTTTGCTCATCTTTAATTCCATAATGAAGCTTGGTCCATTTGCTATCAAGACCTTTCTGTCAAAACTCATCTGGTTTGAAGTAAAAATACTACTCTTTAATTTGATACACTTGATAACTCTGCTTTCACTCGGGTTCTCAGTTCACAAAAGAACTCCGCCATATCATTACCTAATGGCCTAGAGCATAATCCTATCTCAGTACAGAGTGCGGAGATGGTACCCTTTGGCATAATTCTTACACCCTTCATCTGGAGATGTGACATGTCTAGCACTGTAGCCAGAAAACTACTGCTGGCTGCCAGACCATCCACGAGAAGTCTAGTTCTATGAGTAAATGAATCCAACAAACACAAATATACTCTTTGAGGCAGACAATGAAATTGCAATTCAATAAATAAAGTTACTTGTAAGAAAGAAGTAATTATATGTAATGTGTGTGTATATACAGGGATGAAATTCTAAACATTTGACAATTGGTGTGATAGAGGTGCCAATCAGAGGCGTTGCTGGCTTGTAAACCACTGCTCTGGTCCCACTGGGGCTTGATAACCAAACATACCCCATAAAGATAAATGACTAAGATACTAATAGCTCATCCAAAAGTGCTTTGGAGCACAAAAGAGGAAACAAATTTAGTTATGATTTGCATGAAATATTTGATGTAAACTTTATTTAATTCAATAAATAAAAATCAGAGTCAGATTGCTTAAAAAATGTAAATCCATGGCCTATTTCAAAAAATAATAGATACTCTTTAGATAAGCTTAACAAACAGAGAATTTTGGAAATGTGACTTTTCTGTTTTAACCCTTATGACGCGGGGTATGGTAGCAGACCGCTTGAGATTGGTTGGCATTTATCGAACCTGATTTGTTTTTCTAAGACCAGCCGAGCGAGCACAAAAGAACCAGCAGGTAGGCAAGGGTAGGAGCAAAACTGCACATTTATTTTTGGTCACTTAAGGTGTGGGGAAGAGGTCTGTTGGCCTCAGGCAAAGAAGGCCGGCAGAGTCCCCCGGTGGGGC
Organism: Piliocolobus tephrosceles; assembly: GCF_002776525.5. Lineage (NCBI taxonomy): Eukaryota > Metazoa > Chordata > Mammalia > Primates > Cercopithecidae > Piliocolobus > Piliocolobus tephrosceles. Next base: position 3,622,974 of record NC_045451.1, read on the forward strand.
TCTCCGACGGAGTTCCGGCAAGAGCGGCTTTTCTAGGGGTGGGAGGGCAATAGGCGGGGCAGGGGCGAGTCCGGGGCGTTCCGCAGGTGCGACCAGGTAAATCTTGGTCTCTTCAGATTGACGTCACCTGGCGCATGCCCAGTTGATCTGCACCGTCCCTGGGCGCCGGCTGCATTTTCGCGCGCTCCCGAAAAGCTGGTGAAGAAGAACCCGGAAGTGCGCCATCCTGCCTCCGTTTGACCAAACAGAACCGATGCAGCAATGAAAAAAGGTATTTAGAATACGGTCTTTGATAACGTAGTTTTTAAATGGGAAACAATCTGCAGAGCTGGGTTTCTTTCGAATCATTCTAGTTTCCTTCTAACATTTAAGCTGAGCCTAATAGGATTCTATGCTCTCAGCTAAAATTAATCAGGAGATGATTTATTAGGTTTTTACAATGTTTGCAGGTTACCTTGACATTTAGTCAACGCTGCTTCATATACCTGCATGTCTGCCAGTGGGGGAAGTTGCAGATATTGGGCCTTTGAGGAGGTTTTGTAGGAGGCCTACCCACAAAAAGTATAATTATTTATCTTTATTTTCCTTTAAGGAAAATTCATTCTCTCTTCGGTACTTTAAGACTCCAGTAGCAAATCTTAATATTGCGCGTTGGGTGTGAAGTGTTTGCTGCAGTAAGAGGAAAACTGAGTTGCAAGACCAGTCAGAAAGTGGTGAGATGCTTTAGGCCCCATCTGCTGAAGACGTTCTTTGGAGTGTCCTGTGGAACTTTCTCTCTTCTGTAAAAAAGGCAAATAGCCAAGTAAGAATGATGAGTGATTTTCATGCAAAGAACAATATATCAAGAATATCTAAATTAATTTAACAATTATAAGGAATATTCTTGGCTGTATCAATTTAAGATATGCTTGCAAGCGGGAAATGGTTTTCAATTTATATATGTCATTCTGGTATTTCTTCAGTGACTAGGACCAAAAAAGAAGAGAATTTTTGGATTTCTGTTAAATCGACTCATAATGTTTTTAAATGGACTCGTGTGTTTGAATAGTCGGCGAGGGTCATATAAAGGTCAGGAATTTAGCTCAGAAAGTGTGTCAGGCTTCTCTATGAAAAGTAAATAAGTAATGAATGAAAGAATAAATAAATAAAATGTAGAAGTAAGTACAGTGCAAAGTATTATCTGATGATTGATTAATTATAAGGAGAAGTGGCCATTTATGATAAAACCATCTTATGGTAGAAATGACGACTGAAACAGATGCTCTGCTGTAGAATGGAAATAGCCTTCGTGTTTGGAATGTTTACCAGGGTTTGACATGATGGGATGTCCTTTATTGGTATGAATCTGTCTTATTCATGACAGTGTCACCAGAAAGACAAAAGGAAACCCTTCTGATTTCTGAGCAATCAATAATTGAAGGTGTGATTTTTGAAATCTCGTGCTCTGCTGGGTAATGTAATTGCCACTGTGTATCATTTGCCAGGGCTGTCATAACCAAGTATCATAGACTGGGTGGCCTATACACCAGAAATTTACTCTCTCTCAGTTCAAGAGGCTGGAAGTGTGAGGTCAAGGCATCAGTAGGGTTGGTTTCTCCTGAAGTGGGCCCATTTTAATTTACACCTTTGAAGGCCCTATCTCCAAATACAATTGTGTTCTGAGGTAGCAGGAATTAGGACTTCAGCATGTGAATTTTGAGGGAGACACAGTTCAGCCCAAAACACATAACACATTGCAAAATAGCAAACCACCAAAAAGTAAGACCCTATGGTAGAAGTCCGGTGTAGCAGTCTATTTTTCATTCCCTGCTCGTACTTACCACAGTACTAAACACGGATTCAGTGTTTGTGTCCAACACCTCAGTTCAATATTTAAAAAATGTATGACTTCTCTTGTTCATTTGAAATGAGAGGATGGGAGGCAGAATAGTTTCTGTATGTAAGAGAAGAAGAGGATGATGTCGGTGCCGGAGACACCACATGCAAGTTAGTTTCTTTGTTTATTCGTTCACTTATTTATCAAACTCTGGCTGCCTGCTCTGAACTATGCCCTTTATTAAAGGCAGAGACACAGTTTAAGATCCTCTTTTAAGAAAGTACACAGCTTGCAGAAAGTACACAGCTGCAGCCCTCACAGGGCTCGCAGACCAAGGCGGAAGGAGAAGTGAACATGTAAAGAATGATAAAGAAAATGTGGTACATATAAACCGTGAAATACTATGCAGCCATAAAAAAGAACAAAATCATGTCCTTTGGAGGGACATGGATGGAGCTGGAGGCCATTATCCTTAGCAAACTAATGTAGGAAGAGGAAACCAAATACTGCATGTTCTTGCCTATAAGTGGGAGCTCAATGATGAAAACACATGGACACAAAGAGGGGAACAGCACACACTGGGGCCTGTCCTCTCTGACACGAATAAAGTGCCTCCCATCCTCTTGTTACAAAATAAACAACAGAAGTCATACTTTTAAAAATATTAAAGTGAGGTTTTGGACACAAACCATCGAGTTCATTTTTAGTACTGTGGTAGGCATAAGCAAGAAATTAAGAAATCAGGAAACTAAGGAATGGGTTCTAGGCTTAACATCTGGGTGACAAAATAATCTGTGCAACAAACCCCTATAACACAAGTTTACCTACTCCTGAACTTAAAAGTTAAAAAAGAATGAAAAATGTTAACTCGTTTAACACATGTCGGATAACCACCCACTTGGTATCACATCTTCTGGGTGCTTGGGACGTAACCCTACATGAGAAAGAAATGGGGGCACTTGGATTCTCGCTGAGGGACACAGTTGGTGAATAATCAAGGCCACAAATACATATGCTGTAGAGTATCAGAAGGTGTTGGGTTGATGGAGATCAGAAATTGAGTCAGGAAAGGGGCTGAGGAGTGTGACAGCACTGTTCATGGTAGGGTGGTCATAGAGGTCTCTGTGAGGTGGCAACTCATGCAGAGAAACTTGAAGGAGGAAAGGGAGGTGAGCACATGAGGATCTAGCTGGGGACAGAGAAAGGGGAGGCCTTCCAGGCAGCAGGAAGAGCCTGTACAGATGCCCCAGCAGCAGTGTCCTTGACGTGTCCTAGGACCCAAGGATCCCGGTGTGGAGGGAGCTCAGGGAGAGAGGGCAAAGGGATAGAAGATGGCCTAGAAGGTGATGGGAGTTCATAACAAGCAGGGCTTTCCTTTTTCTTTTCTTTTTTTTGTCATTGTGAAGATTTTGGATTTTTTTTTATTCTGAATGAAATGGGAAGCCATTGGAAGGTTCCAAGTGGAGTAGAGCTGTGGAGTGATGGGAAACCATTGGAAGACTTTGAGTGGAGTAGAGCTGTGGAGTGATGGGAAACCATTGGAAGACTTTGAGTGGAGTAGAGTTGTGGAGTGAAATAGGTATTGAAAAAGTCCCTTTAACCACCTACTGTGCTGATTCTAGACTGGGGATGGGGGCGAAGATGCAAGCAGGGAAGGCAATGAGAAGGCAACAGCAGCAAGCCGGGAGAGAGGGTTGGAGATGCACCCAGGGTGTTGGAAGGGTAGACGGTGAGATGGGATAGGATCCTTGGATACACGTTGAAACAGAGTCAACTTGATTTGCTTGTGGACTTAAGGAAGGGCGACAGAAAGAAAGGAGCCAAAGATTATGCACAGGTTATTATATTTTTCCCTGTGAAACTTAAATAATTGACTTTCTTTCAACTTAGGGAAGTCTGTGTGAGGAGCAGGTTCAGGTTGGACACCTTCAGTCTGCAAATCAATTAGATACTCCCATGGCCAGGGAGGATAGGCAATGGGCTAAATTCACCTAGAATTCAGGAGAAATGTCAGGGCTAGAGAGAGAGATTTGGAAGTCACTGGCCTTTAAATGACATTTAAACCCATTGAGATGGGATTGGAAGGCTGAGAGGGTAGAGCAGACACCAGAGCACTAAGGACAGGACTCTGGTGAATTTCAGCATTAAGAATTCCAGGAGACACAGGGGAACTGGCACAGGGGTCAGGAGGAAGTCAAGACAGTCAGTGGACTAGAGGGTGATGACAGCAGGTGACCGGAAGTGCCTATTTGCTCTCATGTCTGGTGGGCCATGGACTAGGTACAGACTTGTGCCTCCATCCACAGGCAGGCTTCTCTAGGGGATAGAAAATTGCCACTAAATTACCAGGTAAAGGACTCACTGCTGGGGCTGCCAAGATCCAAATTGTCTGGGGGTTTGAATCGATCACCACCATCTTGAATTTAGTTCCCAGGAGGCAAAGGAACTTGTGGAAAGTACACAGCTTGCAGAATAACCTGCTGCCCCAGCTGCCCACGGGGGGCCTTCACGTGCCACTGTGGCCCCAATACAACCTGGATGTTTGAAGACATAGACAATTAAGTGAGGTCAGGATCACAGCGCAAGCTTCACGTTGAAGGCCCTGTTTCACAAAATGATCCACCTGTGGGGCTGTCACAGATGTCAAGGAGAGGGTTCCCTCCAGGGGAGGGAATGCATTAGGAAAATGCCTCACTGGAAATATTGTCAACATCCTGACAGGTGCGTGCAGGGGCCAAATACAATAGATACGGAAGGAGAGGTGCCTTGTTCTCAGGGACAAAGCCCTTTTCTTGTGATTGCCTGAAGAACAGCGCTAAGGTGGGGGCAGAAACATCCAAAGGTGTTTCTTGGGTTTTACGGCCCTTAGAAGAAAGGGCCTTCATGAGATGCCCTCGCTTTGTGCTGGTCTCCCACAGAGAAGGCTCACCAATTTTCAGATTCTCAAATTCCCCATGAAAGAAGTTATTTTTGTCAGAGAGGGAATTGTAAGTGGGTCCTTGAAGTCAAATCCACCATTGTTGTTCTCCTTTGACCTGGCCTTGCCAGCGACGCTGCAGAAAGACGTGATTGAAGAAGGGGCAGGAGATCCTAGCACAGGAGCCCGTTTGTCTTAGAAGAAAGCAGTTTGGTAATGATTTTCAATTAGAAAAGTTTTATTGGAGAGACTTTATCCTTCTTCACCTAGTTAGAAACTTCATGGAGTGTGGGTGAAACCAAAAGTCAGGGGGAATAGGAATCCTGCTTTTCCACTGAACACAAAATCGCCTGCAATTTCTATGACTTTCTTATGTGCTCTAAGTAGGGTCAATTATTTTGGTAACCACTATTTCGCCCCAGGACTTGAATAGCAATTGTATTTGCTCATTGTTCCATTTAGAAAAAAAAAAAAATGCATTGGCTGAAATTGTTTCTGTGTTTCAGAAGAAATAAGTGCTTCAGACCTGGGAATTGTTTGTGGCTGATTAAGAAATCACTTAGATGCCTGAATTAATCTGTGTGGTGTCTGCTAGGTAGGCACGCTTTTATAAATCTTTATAAACCTTAGTCCTGAGTCTGCGGCCCCAGCGCACAGCCTGTGTCGGGGTGGTGGCCTCCTCTGGCCTTTGCTCTTGGCCAGCTTATCCCAGGAGGAGGGACCATAAAACCAGGGGGATGGCAGGTTGTCCCTGCTCTGTGATCAGTGGTCAAAACACTGGGGCTTGACCTTCTTCTGGTGATTTACTCCTGCGTGTCTTCGGAGCTGAGCTGTGGGCCGTGTGCGCCATTCCCTGGTGCCGGGCTGCCCGTGGGCTGGCCCTTCTCTCTCTTGGTGCCTCCTCTTCCTGATTCTCAGATCTCTGAACTGGCTTGGCTACTTACATTTCCACCACCTGCTGCCTTCTCTACCTGGCCTGGGATGATACCGCAAAGGCTCGGGTTGCCTTTCTCCCTGGCCTCTGCTACCGCCTGCCTGTCTCTCCGCCAGGCTCTGCCTCTTCCCTGCCTGTGTCTGCACTAGCTCATGTCAGCGCCCCACCACACCTTGTTCTTTCACCCATGGGTTGCTGACCAATACCTGGTGTGATATTCCCATCAGAGTCACATTGTATGATGCCACCTTCAGCCTCACCTGTAATGTTTGGGGTGGTGTATTCCATGGCCTACAATGGCTGGGAGAAAAACGCTGATAGGTGGCCCTGGCTGGGTATGGCAGGAGTGGTAGACACCGTGTTGGGGAGGAGAGAACACGATTCATCTAAAGGAGGCAGAATCTGGGGCTCTAAAAATGTTTCCCAAGGAGGAAAGTTGATCTACCTTGTCAGAAAAAAAAAAAAAATAAATCATAGCTCACACATAGATGAGGCTTTTTATGTCCTAGGGCCTGTTCTACATCCTTTATTCATATGAATTCATCTGCTGGACACAGAAACACTGTAAGGTAAGTATTTTTATGATCTTCATGCGGTCTGTAAGGCAGGCATAGACAGCCCGAGGAAGTCACCTGAAATTACACATCTAGGATTTGGTTGCCCTGGCATTTCACCCCAGGCCGTCTGGCTCCAGAGTGCGTTTCTAAGCCCTACCCTCTGCCAAGCTTTTCGGAGAAGTCAAGTATGAGTATTTATAAGAAATCTAGCAATGTTTGAACAATGTCTACATATTTGAACTAAAAGATGAAACAAAACATGGCTGACCATGCTCGGTCCATAGGCCCTGGGTTGCCATTTGGGTCCTAAACCATGAGGGTCAGTCCACAAGAGAATCAGTGCAACTTCCAGTCTTCAGCCTCACACATGTGGTGCAGAGGAGGACTCTGCACTTGCCTCTACCTCCCTAGCTCTTCTCTTGTTATGCCCGGCACGGGCAGCCCCTCTCTGAGGCTGGTCTTCATGTAGTGTCTATGGAGAGTCAGTAGAAGCCCTGGGCAACCCCCTCTCTGTGAACTGCTGATCCAACAGAGTTCCAAGGAAGCTTCTGTTTGCTCATGATTTATCCCCTGACATCCTCCGCCAAGACCTGCAGACGTCAACATCTCTTACACGTCTACTTTTGGGTGCTGAATTGTGGTGTCAAAGTGCACAGTCCACCTAGCAGAACGGATTTTTTTGTCTTGTTTCTGTCTAAAGCTTCTTAGAAAATGATTTCCCTATAATTTGAAAAAGAGCAGTGAGTCAATAAGTAGTTGTTACCATTATAGACTTCCCCAGTCATGGGAATATTAGGATAAGCCCCAGTTCTCTTACCTCAGAAGGTTAATTATTGGAGGTTAGCAGATACTTCTCAGGCCCTTTAAAGAAACAAAGCCAAAAAGCAATATAAGAGCAGACCCACTTCAATCAGCCCCTCAGCCCAGCTTGACGGAGAACCCTCCATAGGGCGCTCCACTGGGGTCTGGGGGGAGGCACACCACGTACCAGACGCAGGCTGTATGGGGAGTGAGTTGATGAACAGAGAACAAGCCTACGAAACTGCAAAAGGAAAGTTAAATGCCTTACTGACCCTGAGGACCCTGAGTAAAACAAGAACTTAGAGAAGTCCGAGGTCAGTGCGAGCTTCATTTACTGTGAGGGAGGAACGGCTTCTTGGAGGAATAGGATTGGTGGGACTTTTCCAAGTTGAGAGGAAAAGGCTATTTCTGCGGCTGTGGGGTGGCCAAGTTCAGAGAAGGGACCAGGGCTTCCAGAGCCCTGCTACCCCTTGGGTAGCTCTGCAGTGTTTGCGTAGAACCTTGTTTCAGTGCTTTCGTCACATTGCAGAGCTTGCCCATTTTGCAGATACAATTCTCTGCATCTGAGTTTCTCCAGTTAATTTACACAAGGCCATACGGAAGAAGAAAGATCATACAGAAGAAGAAAGAGCATACGGAAGAAGAAAGAGCAGAGTCACACCTCCCACAGTGGGATCGAGAATGAGCCAAGACATCCGTGTGTGTCTGGGCTTTGCAGGAGGCGCCTGGCCTGGTGAACGTGGGTGCTGAGTGGGGAGGAGTCGGGGAAAGCTTGCTGCTGGTGTGGAACCAACTCCCGGAGGGTCTTAAAGGCAGTGGATTTGGGTGTGTACTTTTGAGAAGACAGACATGAAACATGTTTAAGAAAGATGCACCCATGGTATAAACGTGATGGGGAAAGGGAAGATGTGAGGTTTGGAAGACAGAGAGGAGGAAATTATTGTGATATAGACGAGGAGATGCTTTGGGCCTGCAATGGTGATGGAACAGGAGAAGCAGCCTGAAGACAGAAGCTGGTGACACGCTGGGTGTAGGGACTCACTGAGGGAAGGGTGCGAAGGGTGATTCCCTGGACTGCTGAGCAGGGATGGGGAGTCCACTTGTCAGGGAAGTGGGAACTGCAGATGCTGTGTGCCTGCTCCCCTCCACCTGGCCGCCCCTGGAGTACCCACAGCCAGACCCCACCCACTGCACGGGATCTCTCCTCTAGGGAGTTCTCTGGCCTAGCATGGAGAGGTTGGAAATACAAAGGAGTAAGGTTCCAGGAGCAGCCCTCGACCCGAGGTGGCAGTTATTAGATACCAGCCCAAGTGTGTAGGCCTTCCCTCCATGGTCAACTCAGAGGGGCCCCGGGAGGGGTCACCTCCTTGTTCACGTGCCACTGGCTGCCTTTCCCTTCCCCACTCACTCCTCTCCTCCCTCCCTTGCTTCCTGGGATCCTAAGTCCTGTCTGAAAGTCTGAATTTGGAAGAACCCAGTCTAAGAGAGAAGAGCTCCTGGGAAGGCATATACAAATCTGTGTTCAGGGAGGAAAGACAAGTGTGTTTTAAATGTACCAGAGGCGTTTCCTGCTTTAAAGAAGGTGGTAATGATTTTCTATTCACCATGGATTTCCTTCCCTTTCCCTTCTGTCCTCTGCTGAGCCAACGCAGCAGTAGAGAGAGAAGGTATTTCCTGAAGACATGGTGGTCTTATGCTTAGAGTTGTTATCCAAGGGAATTTAGATATTTTTTAAGTAAGTGACATAATGTTTTCCTTTTAAACGGATTCCAATATCAAAAAAAATTCATTCACCTTTGGCTTCTGTATCGTGCAATGCCTTCAGAGACAAGCAATGTAGGACTTTAATGTTTGAGTTCCGGTGTGTGTCTAATTCTGGTAGGAATGAGGAAACCATGCTTTCACCCGATCAAGGAGCATGGCGTTTAGAGACCCTTCCATGGCACTCCTATTTTATATCTCTGGGTACACAGTGTTTACTGACTAGTATGTGGGTTCTATGGAGTTGATGGTGTTGTCTGCCTCCCTTTAAAAGGTAGTGTCTTTAGAGAGGGAAAGGGATCAACCAATGTGGGAAGCCTGAATTCATGTTGGGTTAGTTTCTCTTCTCCGCTTCTTTTATTGGAATGTTTTCTGCTCGTCAATGTTCTGGGAGAAACATGGGGCTAGTTTATTAGAACTTTTGAAGCTCCTAGTCAGAATCTGGAGATTTCATAACTTCAAAGTCAGATTCAATTAGACACACGAGAAGTTAAATTGACTTAAAATTTGGCTGGGGATTTCTTTTAACAATAATGGTGTGTGTTTAAGATGTCTGTTATAACACATACAGCCTTAAACTACACATGTTGTCTTTTTCTCCATAGATATGGGTGTGTTATTTTCTCTAAACCAAAATATGAAATAATTGAATAGTGGTGGGAAAGTGCTGACAACGCTTTTATCAGACTCATCCTGTGTATTGAAGGGCTTGGAGTCCCGGCTGACACATTCTGTTTGTGCTCCTGATCACACCAAAGAACATTAGTATAAATGAAAGGAAGGACACTTTCAGCTTTTGGTTACTAAGTCAAAACAGAGAGTGTTTTGAATGTGGTGTGATGAACAAGGACATTTTAAGTAAAATCACTGACTGTGGGTGCCTGTTTGTACACAGGATGTCAGTTTCTGAATGAACATTTGCTTTATGAGTGCATCGGAGACCTCCAAGTTGGGTCATTTCTAGATGGGAAATACCTTCTAAATAGAAAATACCTTCCCTCTCCCATCCTGCATTGGCTCAGCAGAGGATGGAAGGGAAAGGGAAGGAAATCCATGGTGAATAGAAAATCATTACCACCTTCTTCTAAGCAGGAAACGCCTCTGGTAAATTTAAAACACGCTTCTCTTTCCTCCCCGAATACAGATTTGCATATGTCTTCCCAGAAGCTCTTCTCTCTTAGATTGGGTTCTTGCAAATCTGTACACTCATAAGAAGGACAGAAATGACAAAGTCTCAGTAAGGATTATGGAACGCTTTATCCCAGGCTATGAGGAAGGGGACATAAGAAATACGTGTGAAAGCCTCGATTTCTAATTTAACTTAATTTTTAAAAACTCAGGCCTTCAATGTTTCTTGTCGGGAAGACTCTGTCATCTTTCAATGGTCTGCCTGTCTTTTTTCTCTCCTCTGCACTTAAATCCATTTACAACCAACACTAAGTTAGTTGTTCTTAAAACAAAATTCTAAGCAAACAACTTCTACTCCAAGCCCTCCACTGATTTCCCACTGCTATTGCGTTTCACCCACACTTCAGCTCTGCCACGGGTGGCCCACCACCACACACCAGCAGGCCACATTTTCAGTCACGCTTTCTTCCCCTGGGTTCCTGTGCTCCAGCCCCACGGGGACTGACGGTCCCAAAACACAGTATGCATCTTCCTCCCTGGACATGGGCTCCGCGGCCCATCTGCGTGCCCCACCCGCCTTTGTCTCATTCTGCAAGCCAGTCTTGGAGCCTGTCTGTTATGTAGATCTCAGACCACCTCTCTGGGTATGGTCGCCTCTCCACTTTGAAGGGGCACCACACCTTGGATCACTCGTCAACTCAGCCAGCAAGATTAGGCCCTGCAGTGTGCTGAGCCCTGGGGATGTGGAGTGGGTCCCTCATGCTTCCCACTCTGAGACACTGGAAGTCCAGGGATAGAGACGTCACATGAGGCATCCCTGCAGCTTTACGGAATTGCAGCAAGCACTGCACTGATTGTGCAGGGCCCAGGCAGATGGGGATGACCCTTCTGAGAGGGCTGGGGAAGACTCCTGGGTGGGGGTCTAGCAGATGGTCTCTTAACAGGCAAGCTCAGTTTCAACACAAAGAGCAGGTAGGGGACAGAGAGAGACTGGAGGAGCGCAGGTATGCAGCTGCAGTTCCTGCGTGTACTCACCTGGGGGAGGGCAGACTGAGTTGGGGTTATTGATGTAGATGGTGCATCTCCCCAGTGATCCTAAATTTTGAGGTCAGAGTTACGTCTGTGTGTGTGTGTGTGTGTGTGTGTGTGTGTGTGTAGCATCACTGTTAAGATGTGACAAAAAATAAATGAAGGAGCCTTTCATAAGGTTGACTAGAGAGTTCTCTTTGACTGTGAGGTTCATGGAGATTAACCTGAATGTCATTCCTTGCTGGGGCCTCTATGGTTTCAAGTCAGCTGGCCTTGGGCAGCTGGAAGTCAGCAGACCTGAGTGGCAGATCCTACATGGTGAGCCCTGCTCTCCTGGGCCACCCTGTGGGGCTGGACTGGCTGGGACTGGAGTAGGCCTGAGTTGTAGTTGTGAAGGTGGGGCCAATGTCTAAGGAGAGCTACCCATAGATTTAAGGGGAGATCTGTTGAGACTGGGAAGGGCTGCAACCTAGATGGAAAATTACTTGATGGGAAGCGGCCCCTTTGCCCGGATGCCCACAGCCACAGTCCAAGCACTATCCTGAGCATGGGTGACTCTGGTCCTCCCTGGGGTAAATGCGCCCTGTGGTCTACCTGAGATGTAAGCTGCTGAATCCTATAGGGCTCGGCCTATGACGTGATGTCCAACTGCCTGGTACAGAACACTGTGCGTTCTGCCGGAGCTTGTGCTTCAGAAAGGTTTCCACCTCCCCAGCATCTGGGTTACCCTGATTAGGACACGGCTTCCAGCTTGCCTAGGGTTTTAGAGTGGACCAAATGCTTTCCACATAAGAGACTTCATTTCCCTCCTCCATACTCAAACTGGGGGCTGGAATCAAAGTTTTGAACCTGGCATCATGGGGCCTGGGCACAGGAATTGTCCCAGAGGGAGTTGGTTCCTTCCAGGAGTGACATGGATGAATTTTCAGAAAGGAAGGAGAGCGTTGGCAGTGTGAGCCCTTGAGAGCTTGGGAGTAAATGACCACAGTTAGGAAACTTATCATGGTGATTTCTTATGTGCTCTTGAAAAGTTTTGTGTTATATGAAGTTCTTGCTTTCCCAAGCCTTACTGACTGCTGCCAAAAATATCTTTGGAGTGATAACGAGGAGGCTACAATCAGTCACCTCTTTCTCTCTTCACACCCTCCCCCTGCAGGAACAGCCAGCCAGACACACAACGTATATAGGATGTTTCAACCTTGAGAAGGGACAACACTAACTCCTACGAGGGTGGCCAAGAGGGGAGCGATGACCTTCCATCTGTAGGAGCTCCGTTCCCTGTGCTTTAATGACAGGCTCCCCTCTGTGCCACCATCCAGGAGTACCTGTAGCAGGCTCCAGAGACCGCGTTGCCACTCAGGCAGCTTGTGTGCTAAGATGTGGCCCATCAGTGTGGCTGGCTGGTCATTCCGAGCTCTTCAAATTGCGAAGAGGAAAGAAGCTGATGCAAACATCCCTTCCTCATCCCATTACCCTCCACTAGAGGCACCCTTCAGCACACATGGCATGCGTGTGTGTGTGCGTGTGTGTGCGTGTGTGCATATGTGTGTGCATGTGTGCATGCGTGTGTGTGCACGCGTGTGTGCATGTGTGTGCACGTGTGTGTGCGTGCATGTGCGTTTGTGTGGTGTGCGTGCGTGTGCGTGTGTGTGCGCACGTGTGTGTCTGTGTGTGTTGCATCTATTTTAGGAAGCAGGCCTTGCAGTTTTAGACATGCGTACACACACACGCACACACACACGCACACACTCTCATAGGTGAATTGAATGGAATGGACTTGGTTCTGTGAAGTTGTCATTTTGTGCTCATCAGAAGAAAGGCGATGTAAAGCTCGCAGAGGTGAAGCACACATGCTTGGTCATGTAATAGGTTTGCTTAAAAAAACCAGCAACAAACCAAGCCAAATGCGTTCCTACCTAACCATTTTGAAAGCCCCTTCTTTCCTGGGCTGCTTGCAGCATCCTCCCCCCGCCACCAATGCTGGGCCTCTGAAGGGAATTACAATATGGTCCTTGGGCGTGGGCAAGTGTTATCCCCTAATGACAGGCATCACATTTGCACAGAAACATAAATCAACTCTAGAGGCCATTTAAAATAGGCTGCAGATGCAGAGGACATCGACTTCCTAAGGGGCACTCTGCAAAGGAGAAAGCAGAGGGAGATGCCCCCAGAACCGCACCAGTGTCCCCAGCGAGGGTGGAGGGCGGCGGCGGAGCCCAGGGCACGTCTGCCTGGCACGGGGCAGTCTTCACGCGCAAAGCTGTCCTGGAGATGGGAAATACTTCGTGACTCCTGTAAATGGCTTAATTAGGATTTAACCGCGAGATTTCCCCTGCCCGTGTGGGATCTGGAACAGTGTTTACAAGGTGTGTCATGTCCTCCCAGCCCTCACCCACATCCTCCCACACTCCCCCTCCAGCCCCACACCTGTCCTGCTTTTAACATCCTGGTTAAATCAGCCCAAGGATTCTTCAGAGGCGAATGTATCCCGCGAAGCCTGCAATTACTGTCCCTGATTCCACTGTGAAAACTTTACAACGCCGCACTGAAAAATCTTCCTTTACCCTCCCACTCCTTCTAAGAGAACGAAAAAATCCATCAAATTAACACATCAATGAGTTGATTGTAATCTCCAGGGCTCAGTGTGGCACTCTCTAGCCTTCCAGACAGGAGGCTAGCATGATTTATCAATGCAAACCTAATAGCATCAATATGAATCTAACTAAAAATCAATATTTCATTACCAAATTGTTAGTGAGAATGAAGAAAAATTGCCGGAGTCAGAGCATTCTCTAGGGCAGGAGCATCCGGAGTTCAATGTGACAAGATGAGTGATGCGTGACTCCGGGCCTGGGAAGGACGTGGAGGACACGGGAGGACGGGCCACCGCGGCGCCCCCGGCGCGGGGAAGCGCTTCTCGTTGCCACTGCGGCTTCTTCTTTTCTCCTTTCTTTTTAGTCCCTTCTTCAAAGGCAAGGAGCAGTGCAAGAAGGAGAAAATAAAGAAGGCAGCACCTGTAGCTGGTTCTGCAACAGGACCACCCTCGTGGGAAGGGGCAGGGTGGGCCCCTTGCCACCGGGGCCTCTTGGAGGACTGCCCCCTGGCATCCAGACTGGGGCTTTGCTTTCTTAAAACTCCACTGGGTGCAGCACACTCGGTTTATGTTGAGCCATTTTGCAGAATATGCAGGAAAAACAAATAATGGTCTTGTAAATAAGTCTCCCAGGTTTGTGCTGAGAGTGGCAACTGGCGATTGTATGGGAAGTGGAATCTCCCCTCCCTGAAGTCGGGAAAGTCAAGGCTCTAACTCGGTCAGCAGATGTTTCTGTCCAAGCTTATAAGCAATTTATTGCCACAGTGGCTCCGTTTCTGTTACCACTCAAATATCGAAGGTCATTGGTTGAAGAGGTGGGTTATCAAATGGGAGAGAGGAAACAGCATTAAAACACGTTGCGGTGAGTAACACGGGACGCAGCTCCAGGCCGCACCCTGCGTGCTCCAGGGTCAGCACCAGTCCTTGAAGGTGAAGCGCTCAGGTCTTCCCTGAAAGCTGCCCATCTGCCCTGCACACAACACTGCATCTCAGGCTCTGGTGATGGGCTCTGAGTTAAATAACAGCGACATCTCTGAGCCCTGCTGGCAGGGAAGCCCCTGGTGAGTCCTTCCCTCACATTGGAGGAGGAGGCCACCTGGAGAGGCGCTGGCTTGGACCATCGCTGCCAGTTCCTGCAAGATGGAGACTTGATGCCACACGTGTCTTTCGCTCTTCTTGTTTTTTCTGCAACCACACCCTGATTCTGCTTCTGTAAAACCTGCTATCTGTAGCTGGATGGGGAGAGGATAAGAAGACATAATCAGGTTTACGATTCCAAACAAGACCTGGTTTCACAGATGACTTTGCATAGACTTTGTTTTAACAAAGCAATCGTTTGAGCACGAGGCAATGTAAAATCATGACTGGAAGCTTGGGCACTGGAGTCAGACAGACCTCAGTGAATTCCTCAGACAGAACTTGGTGAATTCCTCAGACAGACCTTGGTGAATTCATCAGACAGACCTCGGTGAATTCCTCAGACAGACCTCAGTGAATACCTCAGACAGACCTCGGTGAATTTGTCAGACAGACCTCGGTGAATTCCTCAGACAGACCTCGGTGAATTTGTCAGACAGACCTCGGTGAATACCTCAGGTTTGCCACATGTCAGCAGCGTGATCATGGGCACTTTTCCATAAACTTCTGTAGATCTCAGTTTTTCTGTTTGTAGGGTCATTCTGAGGATTAAATTAGATACACATGTAAAGGATTTAGCACCCTCCCTCACCAAAACACAGTAAATGTCAGCTAAATATTAGCATGGCTGCTGACGTTCTTTTTCTCTAGTGATGGTGATGATGGCGACAAAACACATTGATGTATGAGTTAAGTTCTTTAAATCTCCAAGTCTTCTGTTGCAGGTTTTACCTCTTCCGTTCTATGATATGGTGATATTTGTAATGTTAATGCCTTTTGCTGTATGAGAATGTTTTGCGTAGGTGTGCATAGTAAAATTGTATGTAGTATATATTTGCTGCTGTGATACAGTCTGACATTGTAGTGTGTTAAGTCACAGTTTAAGAGTCTTGTTGGCCACTTAGCTCATCTTTGGAAGCCCCCAACAAAATGCCTCTTCTAGGATATGTTAAGACCAGTTCTCGTCCTTGACGGTCCTGGCCTGAGGTGCACCTGGCACTTAGCCTAACACTGTCTGGGAAGCTGGCTGTCTTTCTAACATTCCCTACTGGCCTGGTGACCTAATGTTTTAACCCCTTTCTTAAAAAGGGGTTAAGAGAAATGTTGACGTTGATTAGTTTTGTAATAATTCCTCAGTCTTATAAGCACTGAAATCACCAAAATCACCACCAGAGAAGTGGGCACACATTGATGGAGGGAACCACAGCAGGTCCCTGTTGGCTGACGAGGGGCATCAGAGTGCTGGATTTGTTCAGTACACATCTTGGACAACTGTGCAAGGTGAGAAGGGATCCATTCTGATGCCTTTTGTGTTGGTGGTCCGGGTCATCACTGACATGCTCGCACACCCAGCTGCATTGCACTAACCTGTTTCCAAGGTGGCTTTCTATCTCTGCCTCCATTTGACCCTTGCGTAGAGGCTACAAGGAAGGCAGCCACTGCCATCTTCAGTTGGTTATTCCTGTAAAGGTCTTGGGGGAGTGTGAACATGTTCAGGGCTAATATCTTCATCCATTGAGCTTTAACTCCCTTCTTCCACATTGGCCCTGCAGACCACACTGGCCAGAGCACTGCCTGCTCCACTGCACAGTTTCCTGGCTATCACCTTGTCAGGTGTCCCTGGCCAGTGCCAACAAGGACCTCTTCCTCCATCTGCCATCTCCCTCCACTCACCTAAGAAGGAAGTGAGGCGTTTTGCCATTCCTCTTTCCAAATATTAAAGGGTCTATGAATGCTGTGTGGGGATGTTGGGATGCAAGAACTTTTAAAAAATCTTTCTGGAGCTTGAATACCATTAGAGAGGACTCAGCTGCACTGTAGGTGACAGGTAAGACCGCACCCAAGGCACCATTTTCTAGACTGGCTCTGCCAGACTTCCTGCTTTGCAGCTGTCTTAGGGACCTAGGACGTTTTTCCAGGCTGCTAAACATTTTCTAGAGAGCAGGAGCTACAGCCACTAAGCCAAGAGTGCACCAGAGCAGTCATTATTTTGCATTTCTTTTTTCTTGTAACACATTTAGTTTCCTTTAGCCTTCTCCGCATGTACAGATGATAGGATTATAAGAGAGTACCTCCAGAGAGCAGAAGCTGAAAGACTCTGGAAGAGAACTTTCAATTCTGGCATCATCCATGCAGAAATGGCAGAAGCAGTGGAGTATACTCTGAAGTGAGGTGGACCGGATTCTCAATTGGCCATTCAGAGCAAACGAGAGTCAATCTTGCCAAAAATAGTTAGGGGTGAGAATGGAAATCTTGGTTTCTGTTGCCAATCAAGCTTATGGGCTAGGCTGATTTATTAGAAGAAGCTGTCTTGCTATTTTTCACTTCTAGTCCTTCCTTCATTCCTGCTGGATCCCACTACAAACTCCTAGGCTTTCCCAGGGTTACCATGTATAGAAAACTTCAGTTTCCAGGGAAGGTATCCCTTGAAGGCTCCTTCCAGTCGAAGCCTCCCCTCTCATTACTATCTAATTTTTTACTGGTTCACTAGTTTCCTTCTCTCTCTCACTGTAAATATCACCCTGATGATTCTCCCTCCATTCGGTTATTTGCAGTCTTGTTTGCTGGCTGTATGCCATTAGCACCTTAATATTCTAGTCTTTCTCGTGGAAGTCTAAAGTTATTACCCTTCTTCCTGGATCCTTCCTCTTTACCCTTTGATCCCCTAATGGGGATCTGATCCTCTGATCTCTTCTCGACACCACGGTCCTTGAGGAGCCTTTTCTGTAGGATGGCTGTTTCATGTTCTTTGAACTCTACTCAATAACACAAGAGCTTCAAGATACCTTTGCTTTGGGTCCAGAGATCAGGGAGTAGGCTCTCCTTTGCACTCTCAGTCTAAACACGCCTGCAGGCCTGACACGTCGTGAGGCACTTCCAACTCTAAATGCCCTTTAAAAATGATCTTCCACTCCTCGAATTAGTGAAGTCGTACTCCTTGCTTATTTGACCACCAACAGTTTTGTTTCCACACTGAGCAGATGTCGCTGGGCCTTGGAAGGAAAGCTGGGATGTGCAGTTGTTCCTAAATGCCTCTCTGCCAAGGACTTTCCCGGCTTTCAGTTAATTTTTCAGAACTTTCTGCCTGGCATGTTTCAAACCCTAGGTTGTCTTCTCATCCTCATCCTCAGAATCGCATCACTTTTTCTTGGTCTCTGCCCCTTTTCTTCACCCCCAGCAATATCCCATCTAGCCCGCTGATGATTGTACAAGCAACCTGTTAAAAATGCTTCTTTTTTCTTTTCTTTCTCTTTCCCCTCATTCTTCCCCTTCTTATTCTTCTTTCTTCTTCCTTGAATTTAAAACATTCTCTTATTGTTTCTCTTTATCATAATTTTAATATTTCTATTATTCCTCACTCGGTTATATGTGGTATGATAAATCCTCATAAGAAGAAAACACGCAAGTTATATTGGCAGTGATCATATAACTCAGATTTTCTTACACAGTCTCCCTTTAATTCTGAGTTTCATTGACCCCATTATACATCCTGGACTGTATTGCTTCATCTGGAAGATATTTTTACCATCAGTACAGTTGACCTCCAAGGGCCCTACAAACACCATATCTTCAAAGATTAACTCACAAAGAAGTGAAAAACAATCTTATTACATTGGCTGGTGCTTACTCAGAAGGGTTCTGTCCTTATGCCTAGATCTGCTTCCTTTTAATCTCTGCTATCTTTCTTCGCTTTCTTACATTTCAGATGCAGAATGCTGTGTTATTTTGCCCAGCAATAAAGAAGAATCGTGATAGCTTTTCCAAGGTGCCTCCCCCATCCTTCGCCTATTTCAATGGATGGGATGTTTTCCAGCTGCTCACATTGCTTGGTCTTATAGTCCAGCTATGAGTTTTGTTTCTCATTTTTTTTTTAATGCAGAGCATTGTATATCATGTACATTACTGTTAGCACAAAGTTGACAAGATATTGGAGGATACCATTATTGACAATTGTAAAAGACCTAGCACATGTACAGTTACATGGTTGTAGGTCTCTACCTATCATTAAAATCCATTGTCCTTCAAATAAGAAGGTCTGAAATTTGGTGTTACCTCTGCCTCTGACTGTGATAGATTTTTTTCTATCTCAATGTTTTTCTATTTTTCATTTGCCTTTTAAAATTATTAAATGGTGATACTATACCTCTTTATAGGTAATAAGTAGAACTCTGTCTATAGGATACATTGAATCGAGCACAGTTGCCCACTTCTCTCTGTCCCCTCCCTAGAATTAGCCCCATCCCTCAAGATTACCGTGTCTTGCCCCTCATACTTCCAAACATTTTCTCTTTCTCCAATTACAAAGATCTCAGTTGGTGTATTAGTCCATTTTCACACTGCTGAGAAAACATACCTGATACTGGGTAATATATAAAGAAAAAGAGGTTTAATGGACCCAGCAGTTCCATGTGGCTGAGGAGACCTCAGAATCATGGCAGAAGGTGAAAGGCACGTCTTACATGGCAGCAGACAAGAAAGAATGAGAGCCAAGCAAAAGGGGAAACCTCTTAAAAAACCATCAGATCTCGTGAGAATTATCCACTACCACGAGAACAGTATGGGGGAAACTGCCCCCATGGTTCAATTATCTCCCACCAGGTCCCTCCCACAACACATGGGAATGGTGGGAGCTACAATTCAAGATGAGATTTGGGTGGGGACACAGCCAAACCATATCAGCTGGTTATTACGGAGAACATTCTGTTCTAAACTAAATCATCCTAAGAGATACATGACCACCAATGCAGGCTAATATTCCCAGAAATATTTGTATTTTCAAATAGACATTTGAAAACAAACCAACAGAAATTGCTTAATTTCCAATCTTGGAAGTGAAAAAAAGGCATTCTGCCCAGGGGTCCTTTCTCAGTGTATACCTGTTTCCGGTCCCAGCTGCAGGTGGTGTGGTCAGCTCCACTGTGTGGAGGGAGGGAGCTGGCTCCAATGTAGGCAGGTCACATGCCTAGACCAGCATTGCCGAGGATGCTGCCATCCAGAACCTGGGCTTTGGTCTCCACCCTATCCATGAAACATCAGAAGTGGCATTGAAGCCCTGTCAGACAGAGTGTTGAGGACCCTCAGGAGGGAAGTTCTGCCCCTCTGTTGCAACCCTCATTATACCTGAAGACGTCAGTGCAGGACTAACAAAAGGACTGTTCCAAAGGACTTTGATTTTTATTACTATTGGAAAAATCAGCACATAATTCTAGGAGCATGATGTCTGCTCATCTGCACGGCTGCTCAATAAAACAGATCCTTCTAATCGTATAGCTACCACTGGTGGTAAAAAGACTGTTCACAGGTTTACTCTTTACAGCTGTACAACTCCTGTGGAAATTTCCCATTTCCATTTTGCTGTGTGATTGTCTCACAGGAGGGCTCCTGAACAACTTTATTTGTGGAAAATGACAGCACTCTTGTATGCCATCATTTTGTGCTTTTGGGGTTTTCCTTTCATATAAGTCAGGTTTGTTTCTTCTTAAGCTATTTTACATTAAAAAGTTTTTGTACAAATTTGACAAAGAAAGCAAGAGGCTTAAGAAAGAGAGTGGTTCATGCCATCACTGATGAAGGAGCAGAAGTTTCTAGAACATTCCTATATGGCAAGGTCTTGATCTAACTCACAAGGGGGCTGAGAAAGAATGTCAGCCCCTGTGAGTCTTGGTGTTTCTCTAGTCCCTTCTCTATGATGACTTCAACATACCACGTCTGTTTTACTCTTGGTCATAATAACATCCCTGTAAATGCCGGGGTTTGGTGGTTACACAAAGACCCTTGAGAAGGAGTAATCAGAGGGCACCTGCTACAGGGCTGTGCAAAATGATTAGGCCTTTTAATCTGCAAAGGGCATGGGAGAGAACATGCAGATGTGAAATGGACACTAGGTCCCATTTGGTTTACGTTATCTGGTAGGTGAAGATTCCCAAGTGATGCTTCCTTGGGGTGCCACCTACATGTGCCCCAGCATGGGCTGACACACCGGGAGTGCTGAAGGCCTGGGCTGCACCCAGGACCTGCCTGATAGATGCTGAGTCACGTGCAAACCAGAGGTCCTGGTGCTACCAGGGAAGGAGGGAGAGTCAAATCTAAAGGTTAGATAGGGATGGAAACAACCTGTCACCAATCTTAATATTTGTCATTTTTGAAGTGTGGAATCTAAGATGCAGAGAGTGAGTTATTTGCCCGACATTTTGCAGTTAATTAAGAACACAAGTGAGGACATAGGATCTTTCCACTCCCACTACAGTGAACCTGAGAAGAAGAGATTCTGAATCTGGATTCCCTCTGGCCATCACTGTACAAACTTGCATATCAAGTCAGTTTGTTCTGTCAGGAAATAAATGAAAAACTGTACTTGATGCAGTAGAAACAAAAGGAAACGAAACAAACCCCTTATAAATGAGGGAATGGCTCTCTGTGACTGCCGTACAAGGCATCCAAGCAGCTAGTAAGGGTTCAACGGGTCCCTAAGATGCCAGTTGTCAGGACACTGTGGAATTGCTTTCAGATGTGAGAATAAAATTTTTAAATGTCATTAAATGTACCCTAGGGATATTTGACATAAAGGAAATCATCCAACTTTCAAGACTAAGTATGTTTAAATTGATACATATGTGTTAGGGTTTGAGTTCTTAGTAGAATTTGAAAATGACCTCTGCCTTGCCTATAAAAGTTCATACCATGACTTTTCATATGAGCCATTCAAAAGATCTAAGACTTCAGCATACCACCCTCTCTTGAGTTTTAAGTTTTAAAAGTGAAATTGGCTTTTGCAAAGACAATGTAAGACATAGTTCTTTCTTCATGGTCAGTTATAGATCTGGGCTGTTAATAATCAATGTTCCACCTTAATTTTAAAACAATTTTAAAGCTATGGGGACATTGCTCTAAGTGTCATCTTTATAAGGGGAAAATTTAAAAAGTGTGTTAGGCACAAACAAAATTTTAAAATTAAGAATAGTCCACTTTTGTTGTTATTACTCTGCTCCAAACATTCTGGAGACATGGTCTAATTTAAGAAGATTGATTTCCGAAAGAATTCATGCACTTTCCACTTACATTTCTCAATTGATTTCAAAATTGCAAAAAAGGAAAATAAACACCTCCTGGCTGGTCTTAATAAGATTACCAAGCTTCACCGGGTATCTATTTTTATTACCCTGAATACTCACTCCAGCAGCCTAAATTAGGAGCCAAGGTACCGGCACAGAGCATTCTCTGGGCTTGGGTTTGTTCTGTACTGCTTTGAATATTACCAATAAGACCTCTACATGGATTAATCTAAGGGGAGAAAAAAATTATCTAAAGCCATAAAGATAATTAATCTTTGTTTGAAGTGATATTTTCCTTTCTGTTGCCATTTGTTATGTGGAAGCATTAACAAACCCTTTCACTGCAGTGGAAGCCAAGGGATGTGATTTGGAACTGCTTGAAAATATTCCTTCCCCTTTTCTTGCCTCTGCATCTCCCTCCTTCCAAGCCTCTGTGAATTTGCTCCAGTTTCAAAGGCCATCACCCAGGGCTTCCAGATAGGTGATTGAAATCCACTGCTGCCCAAGACTAATCCCAGAGCTGAGGGCCAGTCATCAGATAGCCCAGCAGCTGTGCTGGTGAGCAGAAGGAGCTAACTCCCATGCTTTTTAAAATTTGGGCATTGCCCCTTCCACATGGTTATTATGACGGTCTCTTTATCATCAATGAGGCTATGTTGGTGAGGGTCTACAGATGGTGTTTCTTCCCTCCTCTCCCACGGAGCTTTCTTTTTTTATTTTTCGTATCCTGATGAGTTCTTTATATCTAGTGAGGGCTTGGCTTAATTAGATATTTAAATGATTTTGAGCAATGCTGTTTCTTTAACTTCTAACTGCGACAAACACATATGAAACATACTGTTGGCGGCATTTAATCAACAGCAGTCAATTTATCATTTTCACAGTTTTAGTGAGCAGTTATGAATCACTAAAATCACAGGTATTGTAGACGCAGCGTTGTGGCACTATCATTAACAAATACACCGTGCACAGAGGGATGACTTCGTAATTGAGTGGGACTAATAAGAATACATCATTTAGCTGCGTGTGACAAACTGTGCCTCCAAACACAAGCATGGAAAATTCACGTTTTGCTTAATAAATAAATTACACAGCCGATGTATTATACATAATTTGTGTCCTTGTGGATTTGAGTGATATATAATGCATGGTCCAAGTCATTTATTTATTAAGACTAACTATATATATTGTGGGAAGGGAATTTTAAACTCCAGGGTAAGGCCTGCCTGGCTAACTGCTGCAACTACTGAGTTTGATTGGGCAGTAAATGAGGTGTGTTTGGGGAGTTAAAAACCGAGGGTAGTGCATCAGTTGTTATCAGCTTCCGTTCTGTCTGTTGATGGCAGAGAGGAGGAAAGACAGCCTGAAACTTTCACAGCATGTCAAGAGATATGCAATTTTCAGAGATGAGATAAATGAAAACATCTTTAAGAATATTTCAGGTAAAAAAATATAAGGTTCATTATATCAAACACATTTTGGGAGTGCTAAATTGCAAGAGGCTTAGCGATTTGCTTTCAGGATGATTGATACAGAGAGGGAACCATGAGGTATTCTAACATGTGGCATATCCAGATGGAAAAAAGGTAGTAAGACAATGTCCTCGGGGTGCCCACATTCCTGCTTTGCATAATCTAGGAGCCAGGAATTGACTGAAATCATGGGGCCAAATAGTTGGGAGAAGGTGTTACAGCTTCACAGTGTTTTTGGATGACCACAGTATTTGGGGGCAGGGACTGTGCATATTTCTCTAACGTGGACTATCTTTGTATTATGATTTATGAATGTAATCACAAATGCATGCAACTCTAAAAAACGAACCTTGAGATCTGACATAAATTTCAGTTCTTCTTCACTAAGCAACTGGAACCCCCCTACCCTAATATATGAATTCACACAGACAAATAAATGCAGACAAAACCTGCCCCAAACCCCAAAAGCTTCATGGGAGATTTGCAAGAATTGTTGAAAGCTACCCCTCTTCCTTGTCTCTCTCTAGGCTTGTACTGGAAAACTTTCTCTGGTATTGCAGCCCTCTTCTATCAGAGCCCTAATTATGGTTTCTGATTATTTTATGTCTCCAATCACACAAATCACCTGAAGATCACTGTAGATATAGGTGATGGCAATTGGTTTCCATGAAGGCTTTTATCCTTCCATAGACTATCACCCTGTCTACAGGATTTATTAATTCTTTGCACTTGCCTATCCTTCTTTCTAACTGAAGAGCTGTGCTGCACAGATGCTCGGTGATATAGTTTGGATGTTTGTCTCCTTCAAACCTCATGTTGAAATGTGGTCCCCAGTGTTGAAGGTGGGGCTGGTGGGAGTTGTCTGCATCACAAATGGCTTGTTGCCCTCCCCACAGTGATGAGCGAGTTCTCACTCTATTAGTTCACACAAGAGCTGGTTGTTTGAAAAAGTCTGCCATCTCTCTTGCTCCCTCTCTTGCCATATGACCTACCTGTTCCCTTTTCACCCTCCACCATGGGTAAAAGCTTCCTGAGGCCTCACCAGAAACTGAACAAACACTGGTGCCATGCCTGTACAGCCTACAGAACCGTGATCCAAATAAACCTCTTTTCTTTGTAAATTACCCGATCTTAGATAACCCTTTATAGCAACGCAAAACAGACTAACACATTTGCTGCCAAAATAAGGGAGTAGCCATGTTATATGTTATTCCCATATGTGGAAGAGTCACTTTTTGATTGGGGCACAAGTGAAAATCAAGCCCCGCATGATTCTCCAAGGCTTCCTGAGTAAAACCCTCACACTCTGCGTGGGCAGCGGGGCCCAGGGTCTGCTTTGACTACCTCACCCGGCAGGACCATGATGATGGGACCCCATTTCTCTGCTTCCCTTGAAAGAACAACCAGAAAAGCTCTTTGCACTCACTGTCCCCATGGCCTCCCCAACATGTCTCCCTTGAATCCATTTACAGATTTGACCCTGCTGCTCCATTGGGGTTGCTCTTTTAAAGGTGCTTCCTGGCCTCTGTGTTGGTAAATCCAGTGGTTGGTTGCTGGACTTGCTTTTGCTCAACTGCTGGCTGCTTTGATGTCGTTGATGACATCCTTCTCTTGGTACCAGTTTTTTCACTTGACTTCTGAGACATCACTTCCTCCTGGTTCTCTTTCTACCTCACTTATTTTCACTTCCCTCTACTGAATGCTCCTCATTTTCCTGCCCATGGATGTAGGAACACCTCAGGGCTTTGTTGTGGGATCTCTATTTACATGTATTCCTCTTACGTAGGCCTGTATTCTTTTGCTGTAACTATCATTTTTAGGTGATGTATTTTAGTCCTTCTAGTCCAGATTTGTCTGTCCAGTGGCCTACTTGGCCTGTGCACCTCAATGCTTAATTTGAACTTCAAATTTAATGTGTTCAAAGCTAAACATTTGATCATCCTGCATAAATTTGCTTTCTTCCCATTTTTACCCATCTCAATAAACAGGAATTAAATTTTTCTAATTTTTAGGACCCAAGCCTCAAAATTACCCTCAGTGCATTTCTTTCTCTTGTTCTTCACATCCAAATCTTTGAGAAATCCTATAAACCCTGCTTCAAATATATCTTTACAATCTAATCACTTCCTGGAGGAGGGACCTTCAGAATGGTGGAGAGACGACTTCCATAAATCCACTTCTCCATAAAAGCAATGACAATACAGGCAAAATTATCAATGTTAGCCTTTTTTCAACAACATCCAGAACTATGGAAATTGACCCAAGGTTTACAACAACTTGAAAAACATTTACTCATGAAAAATGACTGAACATTGATAAGAACAGCAGAGCTATGTTTTTAACTTGGCCTACTCCCTTCTTTCTGTCCTCAGTCCTACAGTATCCTTGAAAACCAGGAATCTCAAAATCATAGCAATCACAAAATCCAACAGCCTCACAGCTACTGGGCAGGGCAGAGTGGATTTGGAGCACCTCAAAAAGGTTCATCCCCGAGGCATTGTCCCCACTGGATCCATCTCACAGCTCCCGGGGAAAAGCCCTATTCACAGGGCATTGCTGTTATTTGACCTGACTCAGAGCTCCGTGAGAAAAGTCCCATCTCCAGAGCATTCGTTAAAAATAATGAGCTGCACTAAAAAAAATTCTGGGGATCAAGATGTCCATAGAGGACTTTGAAGAGCTGTGCTTTTCTTTTGGAAAATCTTCAGGCTTTTTGCACGTGCAGGGCTATAGCCAGGCTCAGGACAGACCCGAAGGAGTCCCCAGCCACTCACCTTTGGCTGACCTTGAGGCCCTGCACAAGCAGGAAGTAAAGGCGAAGGGAGACTTGGGAATGGCCTGGGCACTGAAGATGTGCTTGACACACACAATGATGTTAAAGGGCTCCTGGAAGACTTGCTGGCTAAGACATCTCAGGAAAACTCTGACCAGTCATTAGCTGAATGCTAAGCTAACCAAGCAGAGACTTCAGTAGTCCCATATAACAGGGAATGCAGACTTTATGGAATTCAAAACAAAACACAAAACAGCCACAGTAAAAAACCCAGGGGAGGGGACAAGATCAGAGCTCCAGAGTTGCCTCATTCTATTATCTAAAATGTCCAGTTTTCAGAGAAATACTATGGGATGCACAAAGAAACAGGGAAGTGTGGCCCATATGTAGGAAAAAAAAGCAACCACTAGAAAATATCCCTGAGGGTGCCCAGATGTTGGACTTATCACAGACTTTAAATCAGTGATCACACATATGTTGAAAGAATGAAACTCAAATCACTTCTCATCATCTCTGCTGATCCTCCTCTAGTGCATCATCTGACCTGGCCCAGGCAATATCTTGGTATCTGGTTCCCTGGATCACAGCTGCTCCTTATAGTCTGTTCTTTGTGCTTGAGCACAAGAAGTCCTCTAACCACGGCAGTCAGGTCACACCATTCCTTTCAATTGCTTGCATTGCACTCGTGTTAAAAATCCAGAGTTCTTAGCAGAGCATAAGGGCCCCTAATGATATGGTCCCAGCCACTTCCCTGACCTCCATCCCATGACTCTCCTGTTTCCTCAGTGCCCCTCAGGCACGCCAGCCTCCCACACTTCCTGGTGACTTCAGGCCTCAGGTCAATTATCACCTTTTCAAAATGACTGTTCTGATTTTTTTCATGCCTTCCCTTCTCTAGAAAATAGGCTCAATGAGATGAGGTAAGTTGCCTCTTATCCCACTGCAGTTACATCCTCGGTTTAGAGTAGGTAATAAATATTAGTTGAATAAATGAATATAGGCTGGCACAGCTTAGTGGTTATACTAGGTGTGTAATTATATTAGGAGTGTTAATTACAAGGACTTTGAAGTCATCATGTGGTGCTCATTGGTGCTCAGTGGCAGAAAACTGTAAAATGCCTCTCCTTTGCCACTTGTAAAATATCCAAATCAATAATCTTAAAATTTAAATATTAGAAAAATGCAATAGGCTGGCCAGGTGTGGTGGCTCACACCTGTAATCTCAGCACTTTGGGAGCACAAGGTGGGCATATCATGTGGTGAGGAGTTCAAGACCAGCCTGACCAACATGATGAAACCCCCCTCTACTAAAAATACAAAAATTAGCTGGGCATGGTGGTGGGTGCCTGTAGTCCCAGCTACTCAGGAGGCTGAGACAGGAGAATTGCTTGAACCCAGGAAGCAGAAGTTGTAGTGAACTGAGATCGCGCCACTGCCCTCCAGACTGGGTGACAGGCCAAGACTCTGTCTCAGAAAAAAAAAATAAATAAATAAAGTCATAGGCTGGTGTCCAGTATTTACATAATGGCAATGGCGATTTGATTGCAGTTAATTGCTTAGAAAACCACTTCTACATGTTCTGACTTGTCTCTTCTGGCACTTTGAGAAACACCGTCTCCTAGGTTTGATTTAGGCAACTTGAGATTTTCTAACCACAATGACTTGCAGAGATGAAGAGGAAGAGCTCAAATGTCTGGCATGGGTGGAGCCAATGATACCATCACTGGTAGGTCCTCCTTGCCCAGACCCAGGGTGTAAACTGCACAAAACCTAGGGACTCCATGCACAAGCTTGTAGCTGAAAGTGGAAGATCTGGTTGGCAGACTTTAGATATGAGAAAGAAATTAAGGTTCTGAAAAGAAGTGGCAAACATTTCCCCTTCTATTGCTTGTGATAGGAGTTACATTGTTAAGGTAGAAGTGTGGAATTCAGAGAAGACTCAAGTTTTCAACCAATGTGCATTCAACAAACATTTTTGTACCAGTGACTATGTGCGTTCTAGGCACTGTGTTGTGTACTGGACACACAATGCTGAAGCCTTCACCATCTTGGGTTGTACAGTATGGTAGAGGATAGACACCAGCCAAACAATTGTAGAGATAAATATATCATCATATTTTGATAAACTATTAAAAAATACAGAGGACTAAGAAAGTGTGACAGAGATTGTCATTTTTATCTATGTAAGAGGTAAAGTCACTCCGAGACGGAGTGATAATTATCCCAGACTTGAAGGGTGGGGAGATCACTCTGATGAGAAATGAGATAAGTGTCTCCATCAGAGGGAAGAGTGGAAACAAAGACTCTAGGGCAGGATGAAGTCTGGCTACATGTGGAAATGGAAAGAAGGTCAGTGTGGTTGTAACTTCACAAAGGAGAAGCAAAGCGGGGGTGGTGAGATGAGGCCGAGAGGCAGGCAGGGGCCAGAGAGAGCAGAGCCTTGGGGGCCATGCTGAGGATCTTGGATTTTAGTGTAAAAGTAATGCAAAACCACAGAATTATTCAAACGAGGGATCTGTGTCATCCAATTTGTGTTTTCCCAAGAACACACTGCTCTACAGAGATCAGATTGGGTGGAGGCAAGAATAAATGTGGGGAATCCGCTGGCAAGCTGTGGGACAGATCCTGGCAAGATTCATGGAGGCTTGGATGGTGGCTGGGGCAATGGAGAAAGGACAGTCTGATTTCCTATAGTTCCAGAGGCCAGAAGTCCAAAGTCAAGTTGTGGGCAGGGCTGGCTCCTTCCAAGGCCTCTCGGAGATTTCTCCTTTCCCCACCTCTCTCACAGGTCCCCGTGGCTGCAGGTGCTCCTGGCTGGTGGCTGCGTCCCTCCGCGCTTTGCCACCATGGTCCCATGGTTCTTCCTCGTGTGGATCAGGATGTCCTCTCCTCTTCTTACGAGGACACCAGTCCTTGAATTTAGGGCCTGATCCTCATCGTATCTACAAAGACCCAATTTCCAAATAAGATCGTGTTGTGAGGTTCTAGGGGAACGTACGTTTTGAGGGGCCCTATTCAACCCAGGACAGAGGGTGAGGGCAGTTTCCAGGATAACCACCAGGTTTCCACGGCAATGGCAGTGCCTGGAAATATCAGAGTGGAGACACCTGAAGCAGGTCCAAGGCGAGAGGTTGAGAGCTTTGAGTTAGTCATGTCAGGTGAAAGGCACTGGGAGGCATCTGAGAGGAGCTTCCAGGCTTCCGTTGGATGTGCTGATCCGGGAGGTTCAGATTGAAAATGAAATTTTGAAGAGGTGATGTAAAGACGGTGTTGATAGTTCCAGGATTGGATGAGTTGACTGGGGAAAGAAAAGACACTAGTCTCAGGATTTGTAACATCTTTAAGAAGGTTTGCTCTTTGGAGGAGAATCACAGCCCAGCCCAGCATGTTCCCACACTTCTCTGAGTGTCGATAAAGCCGATACAAGTTTTGCAGCAAACTTCCTTTCTAAACTTCCTTGGGGTCTGAGAGGCCACAGTGACTCCTGATTCTGTTGCAAGGTGCCTGGCTTATCAGAAATACAAACCTGCGTGGGTTCCGGAAGGTGGCACAGTCTAGGGCCCCAAGGGTGTAGACTGGGTTTGGAGTTCTCTATAGGGTGCTGGGCTCTTTGTTTAGCCAGTGTGTGGCACACTGGGCCCGTGCAGGGGGAGAGGAGGAGCAGCAGACCTGGCTGGGGCCCAGAAAATCTGAGGCCAGGTCATGGGTCAGCTCAGGTTTTCTGAACTTTGGCCACTGATTTACCATTACCAGCCTTGGGACCTCGTCTGTGGGATGAAATGGTACCAGTGAATCCTAAATCATGGGGTTGTTTTATTTATTTATTTAGAGACAAATTCTCACTCCGTCTCCCAGGCTGGAGTGCAGTGGTGTGATCACAGCTCACCACAGCCTCGACCTCACAGGCTCAAATGATCCTCCTGCCTCAGCCTCCTGAGTAGCTGGGTCTACTGGCATGCACCACCATGCCCAGCTAATTGTTTGTATTTTTTGTAGAGATGGAGTCTCAGTATGTTGCCCAGGCTGATTTCGAGCTCCTGTGCTCAAGCAATCATCCCCTCTTGGCATCCCACAGCGCTGGGATGACAGGCGTGAGCCCCCATACCCGGCCTCACAGGGTTGCTGTAGGAACAAACAGGATAGTGCATCTGAGGGCCTCATCACAGGTCCGGGGCATGGAAGGAGCCACTAAGAAGCCTTGATAAGGAAAGCGAGAGGCGCAACATGAGGCCAAATGTTGTTTTTCAGTCAATCTGCACTTTTCTGTTAGAATGAAGGGAACAAAGCCTCATAGTTTTGCAGGCCGTGGCAATCTGACTAGGTGCGAGGAAGGGCTGGTTGATGTGAGATTTCCACGGTAAGAGACGGGTCAGAGACACACGGAAGCGCCTCCTTCACTGCCTTGCCATGCCTAGAGAGGGGTGGACAGATTCCAGAGAAAAGTTGTGGGTTGAAAATGTGTCCTTTTATAGAAGCAGAATTAAATATCACAATTTTTAAGCTTTTAAAATACATTAGGATTATGGGCCTATTCTATTCAAAATTCCCCTGACACAAGTTGCAAATGTGATGCCTCAGCTTGGATTCTCTCTGGAGCAGCATACGGAGGGGATTGTTAGGACTTCTTATTACATGGTGCTCCCCGCAGACATACTGAAGCCCGAGGGGCTGTGTACACTGGAACTTGTATGGAAAAGTAACCAGTCAAGGGGCTCAAGACCACAGAACAGCAGCCTGCATGACCCTAAAACAGGGCTCTACTAACCTTCACAAATGAGGTGGGGACATTCCCAAGAAATCGCAGAAAGTGACATCCCATGAGTGACCCACATCATCCCTTCTCCTCACCTGTGGACAGCCCGTGAGTACCAAAGGTACCCTGGGTGTGTCAAGGTCAAAATAGAAGTAAAAAGCAACAAGTAAAGCTATTCAGCAGGAAAATGCCCTTGAAACGATGTAGGCAGATTCCCTTGCAACTCAGTCATTAACCATCTAAAGGCCCGAGCAGGAATTTTGGATCTTCCTTCTTTTCTTTTCTTTTTTTTTCTCCTTCTGTCATTGCTGATCCCCTTTGCTAAGCCCATGCTAACAGGACAGAAAGATAAAGAGCGAACACAAATGCGTCTTGGCCCCTGCGGCCACTGAGATAAATTTAATAATTTAAATTGACCTAGGGGCCTATGTACGGAATAATCCTCCACTTAGATGACCCGGGGATTCCTAACTCATTTTCGAGTCCGTATCCAGCCGTGTGAAAGTGTTAATGTTTCCCTCCATCACATTGTGCTGGGTACACTTATCTTTTTCATACCCAATAACCAGAGACAATGATTCTATTATTCATAAGATATTTTTACCTGAAGTGATAAGGCATACAGCTTTAGTTATTATTTCCTAATCTTTTTTTTTTTTTTAAACTGGCACCTTCTTGTATAGCCCTAGGAATAGCCTTAATTTTTATATTAAAATTGTCTTTTCCACATTTTTAGTTGTTGTTGATTTTTTAAAAATTAATATTACAGAATAAACAGTGGGCATTTAAAAATGAGAGTCTATTTCCCATTTGTAAAGAAACAGGCAAGCATGGTAGGAGTCATAAGACAAATGCTTCTGGTCTGTGCCCTCTCCTGACCTCTTTGGGTTGCAAATCCCCCTGGAGAAGGACGGATGCCATAGACCCTGTCCTCGGACAGTGGGCAGGTTCACACACACCTGAATTCTGTGCTGAATTTGGTGGATCGAAAGCCTTCCTGGAATCTGACTTCCCTGTTATCGTCCTTGTAGTATGACTCCTTCCTACCATGACAGATGTCATGTCCAATTGTTTTAGGGCAAAATAAGTGACAGATATCCTCTAATACATTTCTCTGCTAATTCGAATGGAGGTTGCCCTGATGAAAAGTCCTATTGCCCAATAATTTCCTTCAGGTTCCTCCTGAAGACCTTTGAGTTGGCCAAATAAAGTGCATGCCTTAGACAAACATCCCATGTTCTCACTTGTTTGTGGGATCTAAAAATCAAAACAATTGAACTCACGGACGTAGAGAACAGAAGGATGGTTACCAGAGGCTGGGAAGGGTAGTGGGTGCATGGTGGGGGGAGGCGGGGATGGTTAATGGGTACAAAAAAATATGAAGAATAAATAAAACCTCCTATTTGATAGCACAACAGGCTGGCTATAGACAATAATAACTTAATTGTACATTTTAAAATAACTTAAACAATGTAACTGGATTGTTTGTGACTCAAAGGACAAATGCTTGAGGGGACAGATACCCCATTGGCCATGAAGGGATTATTATGCATTGCAAGCCTGAATCAAAACATTTCATGTACCCCATAAATATATACATCTACTGTGTACCCACAAGGATTAAAATAAAAAATTTTAAAGTGTATATGTTTTCTGAAGTTTGAATACAATTGGACTATTAGAATTTTCCTAAATTCTAGAAATCTCTAGAAATTCTAGAATCTCTCTCTCTAGAGTAAGAGATTAGCACTTCTGAAAGAAGAGTTAGATGTTAAAAGGTTATGTTATGCTTCCTTCATTAATGGTCTAGAATGAGGTAATTTCCCTGATAGAATGGAGAAGTCAAAATACTCGCGTTTGTACGCATCTGCTTCACTTGACCTTGGCTGAGTCTTGTTACCCCTTACAGGGTCTTCATTATGCAAGAGCAGGATGCATTGATTTCTCTATGCTCCTTTCTAGTTGTGTTACCACATCATGAAATTCCATCCTGACGTTTGTTCCCTTAAAGAAACCTTTGATTCACTAGGCTCTTATTCTTGTCCACCAAGTTCCTTCAGTTTCCTGAGTCATGAGGCCTGTTTCTGCAGCTTTGTGGAAATAATGGAAGCCTTTGCAAACCCTTCCTCATGTTGGGGTACAAACATGGTCCTGCTCTTATTTTAAACAATTGCCCAAGGACCTCACATGCCTCATTAGCAGAAAGACTCACCTTATCCAGAATCCTCAGGGCATTGGACAGCCCAAAGGCAGTGCCTCTGCTTCAGCCCCTGAGCAGCAACAGGATAGGGTTCTGAGTTCTTCCTGCCACACTGAGTTCCCCAGGGTGCTTGATCCTTTCCTGCCAAGCTGAGACTCATCCCAGCTGCAGAATGCCTCTTAGTCCCCAACCCTGCAAGAACCGTGTTTCTCAGAGGAAGGACGATCCTCTGCTGTCAGTGCTCTGTTCGCTCCATGCATTGGGCCTGATGCTGCAGATCTCCGGGCTTTGCGGTCTGCATTGCCACACATGGCCACATTTCAGGTCTCTGGCCGGGTCTGGGCACAAGGCAGCCAGGAAAGGAGGGTGTGTGTGTGCCACACCATGGGCCAGGAGCACATTTGCTGCCCTCCCGTAGGCCCCAGGACTTGGACTGGACATTTGTTTTCCTGCCAAACTTTTCACACACAGTGCCTGAATTAACATTTTTTTTTTTTTAAATATAAAATGAGACACATCGATGGAGAGGAAACTATGACCTTCATTCCTTCCTGGGGAGGCTGACTGCATCGTTCCGGGTGGTGAGCTCAGTGATACTACAATAATTTAATATTGAAGAGAAGCTCTCTAAGTAATTCAAGGGCATTCATACCTGTTCTTCTGAGATGGGTATTCCAAGGCGATTTTCTTACACCTCCCTTGTAGATAACTGTCTTCAAACTTTTGGGCACCCTTCTTCCATAAATATTTTGACACATTGGTCTTTGACAACGCATGGCATCATTGTTTGAGGATAGGGACTGTCTCCACTCTGTGACCCAGAAATCTCATTAGAAAAGCTTGGAGTTGCCTGGGCTCAGTGGCTCATGCCTGTAATCCCAGCACTTTGGGAGGCTAAGTAAGGCAGGTGGATCTCTTGAGCTCACAAGTTTGAGACCAGCCTGGGCAACATGGTGAAAAACCATGTCTACAAAAAATACAAAAATTAGCTAGGCATGGTGGCACTTGCCTGTAATCCCAGCTACTCAGGCGGCTGAGGTTGGGGAATGGCTTGAACCTGGGAGGTGGAGGTTACAGTGGGCTATGATCGTGCCACTGCACTCCAGCCTGGATGATAGAGCCAGACGTTGTCAAAAAAAAAAAAAAAAAAAAAAAGCCTGAAGTCCCATGTCCTGTGAGCACACAGTACCCAACATCTTTGTGACCGACAGAATGACATTGTGCCATCTGTCTGTGTGAGAATTTACTGAGTATTTATGCCTTACGTTTACTGTGAGAATTAAAGAGGAAAAACAGAGGAAAAATGCATATAATTCTTAGCAGAGTACTTGACATGTTTTCAGTGTTTAATAAAAATTAGCTGTTATTCTTGTTTGCTATTACTTTTTATTGTAAAAGGCACCATTTTAATTCTTGGAGAAATAAAATAAGACATTTAATACATTCACGTTAGGAAGGAGTTAGTTCTATCACGGTTAGTTGTGATTTCGGAATAATTTGATCTCCTTACCAATAATTGTACATTTGAAACTATCAAAGTATAAAGATTCCAATAGGACTGGACGGATAGATTTCTCTATCTGCTTAGAATATATATATTTTTTACCATATTAGGATGAGAGAGCATGAAATAAATAATGAATTGGCAAGTGACATTTTCAAGGGAAACCAACTGAAAACTTAGCGAGCTGAAGTTCCGGGGATATGGGTACGAGTTAGCTCACCTGTACAAAGAAAACAAACAAAATGCAAAATGTAAAGTAATCATGCTGCTTACGTGATTTGGAAAAATAACTCATAGCTGCAGTATTCTAAAAACTCAAATTTGACTTTAAAGATTGTTAAGAGGGAAGGATGATGTGACACTAATATTTACATATTAAGTTTTGATGGAGACCATAAAAGAGACTTAGCATCAAAGTTGAATGCTTATATAAAAGTCAGGCATGGTGAGATCATCTCCTTAAAATCACTCAGGGGCTCTAACTTGCCATCGAAAACAAAAAGGAAAAGTGGAACCTATGATCTTGTCCCCAGTCTCTGATAAGCAACCTTTATATTGTCTCTTCAGATACAGGTGAACATTGAGTTGGGGAAAATGCAGAGACTCCAGGGATTACAGGAAGCTGTAATGGCAAACTTACTTTGAAGGTTTTTCATTGCTTTTTGCTTTAGGGAATGGAAGAAAGTATTTGTTGTGGTTGATGATGTTTCAGGTCAAGGATTAGCATATATGATACTGAGCTCTATCCTACCTATAAAACCATTAATTTTAAACTATCAACGGGATGAACAAAAGATAAACATGGAATATATAGGAGCTGAAAGGTAATGGTGTGGAAATTTGTTTCTGTTTCTTGATCATGCAAAATAGGGATTGTGATTTTACAACTAAAAAAAATCAATGCTATTTTCATCTGAGGCTTATCAAAGGAGAAAAGTTCTTGGTTTTATCCAAAGTCAACTTTCTCCATTGTGAGGTCTCCCATCATTTCCCCCCAGGAGCTATAAATTTATATCTCATTATTGGCCATAATATGCCCTATGTCTCTATTTATTATTAGTGCATATTTTAGAGTGCTGGTGAGTATTGGCACATTTTATTATGCTGATAAACAATGTTGGACTGCTGGGTAAAATGTGTTGTCAACAGTGATTTCTCTCTTCTTGTCTGCACCTTTTTCATTTTATTCTGGGCTTCCAGAGATGAAACTGCAGGATATCAAATCATACTGGGGTCTGATTCTTCTTCTGTGTTTTTCAAGTTGGTGAGTTAGGAATAGAATGGAAGAGATTATTCATTATGCAGAAATACACAAAAATATTACAAAACACATTTCTCTTCAAATATTTAGAAAGCATATTAAATAGTCATTGACTGAAAGTAAGAAAATATTCTTCTCTAAAGACATAGAATTTTGACCCTTGGACTTTCAGAAGCAACAATCCCACAGCGAGTTCAACTGATCGGGGTATAGTCCCCCAGGCACTTACCTAGGGTCCAGGAGACTGAGAGTCAGCAGAACCAGGAAAGCTCATGTACTTGAGACATGAGTCACCCACAAAGGTATAAGGCTCCCTCCACAGTCCAGTGAATTTCACAACCCTGAAGCAACGGGTGGGGGGAAATACAATGTAGCCATGTGAAGTTTCTGAATGTCCAGTTGAAGGCAATACTTAGTATCTCTTGAGTTTTTAAATTAAACTGTTGGGTTTGCTGTGGTTCAGGTGTACTGTTTTCATTACATTTGTTGTACATGGTCAGATGATTGCCCAAGCATAATATGGCCTTCTAGGTTTTAGGGATAGTTTTCTGTTAGGATATTTGTAATGCTAGTCAGTTTAGAAGCAGTCTCAACTTGAGAGGCAAAAGTGTGATACCATGTTATTTATTTATGTTTAATGGTTTTTGTTCAAAGCATGACCTTGAATCTATCCTTCTAGCTGTGTAGGCTCCTGTAACATATCTCAGTCCAATTCCATCATTTTCAGCCTCTTCAAGTTATGAAAACAATCTCATTTTGTATTTTTGCTTCTCCTGCCTTTCCCAAAGTTTCTGCAAGTTAGACTTGCGTCTCAAGAAGTTTTGAGGTGAGCAGAGCATATGCGGGCCCCTCATCTCTCTCTCTGTCTTGTTTTCACCCCTGCAGTGTTGTATCAGTTGAATTCTGTTCTTCCAAGAGAGAAGTTGATGTCCTAACCCCTGTACCTGTGCATGTGACCTTATTTGGAAATAGAGTCTTTGTAGATGTAATGAAACTGAGATACGGTCGTTCATTCGAGTGAACTCTAACACAGTGTAACCCAATACGGTCGTTCATTCGAGTGGACTCTAACACAGTGTAACCCGTGTCCTCAGCAGAAGAGGAACATTTGGGCACAGACACACACAGGAAGGACACAGCCATGTGGAGATGGAGGCAGGGATTGGAGTCACGTCCTGAAAGCCGAGGAGCAGCAAAGACTGCTGGCGACCCTGGAGTTTCAGAGAAAGGCGGGGGCAGCTTCTGTCCTCCAGCCTTTGAGGGAGCAGGGTCCTGCGGAATCTTTGATCTCATTTTCTGGCGTCCAAGACTGTGAGGGAACCACCTTCTTTTGTTTTAAGCCACCCAATTCGTGGTACTTTGCTGTGGCATCCCTGTGAAACTAACACAAGCAGAGTGGAGAGAGGCTTCCCCAGAGCACACAGCCATGGTGGGGGGTTCATCTTTCTTAGGTCACCTTCCCTTTTCCAGATCACGACCGATGGCTCACACAGGAGAGGAAAGGCCTTAAGAATCAGCTGACAAGGGATGCAACCGTAAGCCACTCCGTCATCACGGGTGGTCTGCTCCCCAACTCTGATAGAGCCTCTGTATCCCTGCTGGGATGGCCTTGCCCCCATTCTTCCGAGCAGGTGGCCTCCTTTTCCTCGTGGCGCATCTCTGGTGAGCTTGGAGCTGGCCTCTGCAGCCTCCGCCCTGGGGTTCTCCTTCTCTATCTTAGAAATGAGGAACACGAGGGTGGACTGCACTGTCCACAAGGAAGCACCCACACACCCTCTCTTCCTGTGCCCTGCAGGAATGCCAGTGGTGAGCTTTGTGGCTGAGCATGGCCCCCACAGGGAGGTGGAGTGGGAGTCTCCCGTCTTATATGTGCCCCTCGGCTTCACCATAGGCTCCTTGAAGTCCCCTCGTTCATTCTTTGGTGAGGACAGCCAAGTGAGTGTCCCCCTCCAGTCCTTTAAAGGAGGAAAATCGGGGAGGGAAGTCTCCCTTTTTAGCTCCTCCTCCCCAAAGCAGAGGCTTTATTTCCATATCTCCTGGTGGTCAGGCCGACCAGAACAGTTTGGGCCAGTTGGTCCAGCAAAAGAGATTTTCTGCCTATACCAGTGTGTAGTGGTTCATTTCCTGTATCAATTGAGAGCATGCTTTTAGATGGGATTAACGTTCAAATCAGTGAACTGAGGGTAAAGCAGATTGCCCTTCAAAGGGTGGTGGGCCTCATCTAATCAGCTGAAGGTCTAAATGGAACACAAAGACTGGCCTCACCGAGCAAGGGGGACTCCCCAGCAGATGGCCTTTGGGCCACCCACACCTGGGTCTCTGGCCACTGGCCCACCCTGCAGATGTGGAATTCACCAGTCTCCATAATTGCATAAAGCAATTCCTTATTTAGTATCAATAGTAGGATCCTATATTGATCCTTATTAAAAGCAATATATTATCATATATATATACACACACACACACATATACACATGCACACACACACACACACACACACCACACACACACACACACATTACTATCAGTTCAGTTTCTCTGGAGAACCACGACTAACACACAGGGCTTTCTTTGAAGTCACCTCGTAGAATTTATAACTTTGTTTTCAACCCGGCTCTATTTCCACTCCAATCCCTGCATGACTCAGTAATCTCTGGGTGATAGGCAAAGAACTCCACCAGTGCCTTAAAATATCCATCAGACAAGCACATCTTATATTTGTGTGAAATGTGACCCCGCTGTGAGAGAAGAGGGTGGTGGAGACAGTGAGTGGCTGGTGTATCATTAAAGCCTCTGGAGACAGATGTGCACTGCAGATGGTGTATAGCTGTTCACAGTATTTGAGGCCTCTTTCTTCCTGAGGGCAGATGATCCTTCCCTGTGCTATTATGCTGGAGTGTGGCCATGTGATTTGCTGTGGCCGATGACACGTGAGTGGAAATGTCACTTCCAGCAGCAGCTTTGAGCATCAGCCTGTGCTTGGTCATGCATGTTGCATTAGTTCATTTTCACATTGCTATAAAGAAATACCAGAGACTGGGTAATTTGTGAAGGAAAGAAGTTTAATTGACTCACAGTTCCACATGGCCAGGGAGGCCTCAGGAAACTTACAATCATGGCGGAAGGCAAAGGAGAAGTAAGTAGCTTCTTCACTGGGTGGCAGGAGAGAGAAGAGCAAGCAGGAGAAATGCCAGATGCTTATAAAGCCGTCAGATCTCATGAGAACTCTCTTACTATCACAAGAACAGCATGGGAGAAACTACCCTCATGATCTAATCACCTCCCTCCCTCGACACGTGGGGATTACAGGTCCCTCCTTCAACACGTGAAGATTACAATCTGAGATGAGATTTGGGTGGGGACACAAAGTCAAACAAACCATATCACACTCGTTCTGTCTGCCTTGATCATTCCACTGTTCCAGGGGATGCTGCTGGCAGCTGGGCTCCAGTTTGAAGGCAGTGGGGTAGGGTTACAGCCCACCTACTTTGGGCAAATTACATAAGAAACAAAACTTTGGGCTGGGCATGGTGGCTCATACTTATAATTCCAGCACTTTGGGAAGCTGAGGATGGTGGATCACTTGAGGTGAGGAGTTCAAGACCAGCCTGTCCAATGTGGTGAAACCCTGTCTCTACCGAAAATACAAAAAAAAAAAAAAAAAAAAAAATAGCTAGGCATGGTGATGGGCACCTGTAGCCCCAGCTACTTTGGAAACTGAGGCAGGAGGATCAGTTGAACCTGGGAAGCAGAGGTTGCAGTGAGCTGAGATTGAGCCACTGCATTCCAGACTGGGCAACAGAAGTGAGACTTCATCTCAAACAACAAAACAAAACAAAGCAAACAAAAACCAAAAACAGCAATAACAAAAAAACTTTGTTGGTGTAGTTAGTTACTGCAAAATAATCTTTTCTATTTTAACAGATACGTCATCATTTTAAACAGATAGGGGTGAACTCCCTACAACATCAGGCATTTAAGAATGTACTCAGGCTCATAGTTACGGTTACAGATTTCTGTAGTGATGTGGAATAAAACGTCCTCAATTTTTGAATCAAAAATTACTTGTTTGACACATATTGGGAGACACTGTTGTTGTGTGGCTATCACAAGCTAGTATTTACTGCAAAAAGTGGAATGGCTTCCAGCCATTTTAAAATTCTCTTTGGAAGTCTGAATTCAATTGGTGTAATCCATGGTAAGAAAATTTTAAAGGCAGCCTGGATTTGACCACTATGCAATATATCCACGTAACAAAATTGCACTTGTACCCCTTAAATTTACATCTGTAATTTATTTTAATAGATTGTAATTTTTAATTTTTGTGGGTACATAGTAGGTGTATATATTTATAGGGTGTATGAGATGTTTTGATACAGGCATTCAAGGTGAAATAAGTGCATCATAGAGTATGAGGTATCCACCCCCTCAAACATTTATCCATTGAGTTGCAAAGAATCCAATTGCACTCTTTCAGTTATTTTAAGATGTACGATTAAGTTATTATTGACTACAGTCACCTTGTGTGCTATCAAATAGTAGGTCTTATTCATTCTTTCTATGTTTTATTATCAATAATTTAAAATAAAAAAGAGAGATGTTTAATAACACAGGTCATGATCTTGGGCCAGAGGCTTATCAGTCTCCTCATCTATAAATTGCAGCAGCGAGCATAAGATAATCTCTTAGGTCCTTCCTAGATCTCATGTTCTAAAATATGTACCATATTAGACATTAGATTTGGAAGAGTTCACAGATGTCATTTCACCCTGTGATCTCCAAAACAAGAGTGTCTTCCACAGCTTCCCTACAAGGGACCATTAAACCTGAATGTGCCCCATAAGGGTCCAAAGTCTCTTGAGACAGCTCTCTGTTTTCTTTAGAAAGTCCTTATGTTGACTGGTTGGTAGTGATGGATTTTGACTTGGTGTGTAAAACAAATTGTTTCTCCAAATAGTAAAGAGAAAAGGTGATTAACTCAAGAACTTTCTGAGTAGTACAAGAGCCTTCGTCTCCTTTTTCTAAAAGAAAGATCTCCAAATACTTGAAGCCATGACCATTGATCCCTGCAGCCCTCTATTCTCTGCAACGAGCACTTAAAATTTCTTAAAGTGCTCTTCCCAGAGCAGCCCTGACAGAGTCCTCTCTACCTGCTTACGCATCTCTAGACACACTCTTCGAGTCAGTAACACAAATTAAATAATACATGGGTCCAGAATCCAATATAATACTCTAAGTACAGGAGGAAGGAGAAGGGCAGGGCTGTTACTTGCCCTTATTCATAAGAATATTGTCATAGTTAACTAATATACCTGATATAGTTTGACTGTGTCCTCTATTTCATCTAAATTTCATCTTGAGTTGTAGCTCCCATAACACCTACATGTTGTGGGAAGGACCCAGTGGGGGATAATCGATTCATGGGGGCGGTTTTCCCCATATTGTTCTCATGGTAGTGGATAAGTCTCATGAGATCTGATGTTTTTATAAGGGGAAAGTGCTTTTGCTTGGTTCTCATTCTTGTCTGCTGCCATGTAAGATGTGCCCTTCACCCTCCACCATGATTGTGAGGTCTCCGCAGCCATGTGGAGCTGTGAGTCTGTTAAACCTCTTTATAAATTATCCAGTCTCAGGTATGTATTTATCAGCAGTGTGAAAAAGGACTAATAAGTTAAATTTGTGGTTAATTAATATCAGATTCTTCTGTTCTTTTATATAGAAAGTTTTATGGTTAACCTAATTATTAAAGGAATTCAGTCTAGGTTTCTAGCCTACTAATAAAATTACAAGTTTTTTTTTTGTCTTTTTTTGCCCTTACATGTTTCAACGTTTTACAATGAAAAGTACACCCAAAATTTGGATTCCTGCAACTATATAATCCAAATCTTTATCCAGATTACTGAAAAAGAAACCGAGTTCCTTCAATTTTGAAGTACACATACCAAAAAATGGAATACAGCTGAAAACTCTGGGCACTTCTCTGTAAACTATTCCCCACGCTGGTTCCACAGCTCAGGGGTTAGAGCACTGGTGTTGTAAGTGATTCCCCATGTCTATATAAATAGAATAATGAATTCTTTGCTTAATCGGTGGTGAATACATAAACCAATGTATTATTAACCCAAGATTGTTAACCTGAGGTTTATCGTGAATCACGGCAGAGTGATCATTGCGGAGACGGAAGTGCTCTGTTATCAATGTGATCTATTGCTCTACATGTTCAGTAAACACGTCAGAAAAGAAAATTAGCTTGGCATGGTGGGTCTTCATGAATCTTTCTAATAATTCTAATGATTTTGTTTTTTTTTCCTCCAAATGCTTATAAACAGTTTGTTAACTTGATCAGCGATGCAGCTTGAGTCATCAGCTCTGTTCCCCTTTTGTATCCATGCACCCTTTGTGTATCCCTCTAACAGAGCTCCCATTTCTCATTTCTCTGTGGCTCAGAGGTCTCCACTCAACATTTAAAAATTATTTTGAAGTGTATTCATTTTGGGTTTCAGCTTTGATCTTATTTAAAACTTAATCTGAGGTATTGAAAGAAAACCAATTGGTTCATTTGAACTCCTGGTAATACATAGTGTTTCCTCACTTGTGTATCTTGTATACAGAGTGTATACAAGGTGTAATACTTTGATCAGTTCTTCCTTCGATGTGTTATTTTGACATCAGACAGACATATTATTCACCCAACACACATTTTTCAAATTAGCATGTTAAAAATCTAGGAAAATACATCTACAACCAGAAAGATTTTAGAAATCGTACTCACTACAAACTCATAGTTTTAAATAGATCTCTCTCTCTCTCTCTCTCTTTCTCTCTCTTTCTGTGTGTGTAGTAGCAGTTGCTGGAAGAACAATATTCAAAAAAATTAGAAAGGATGATGAAGATCTGAACAATATGAACAAGCAAGTTGACGAGGGTGGCATTGGTAGAGTAGTACATTCAACGGCAGCAGAATTGACACACTTTTCATGAGTACATGCAATGTTCATGAAGATAAATGTGGTTATCCTGGGCCATACACAAGCCTCAAAAGTTTTAAAACTATTGGAGTTTTATAGACAGTATTTTCTGATCACAATAGATTTAATTAGAAATCAGTAACATTGGAATATCTAAACATGCTGAAATTAGATATTAAGAAAAACTTATCTAAATAACCAAAGAAGAAATCCAAGCAAATAAATTAAAGCATACTTAAACAGAATGGTAAGGAAAATGCAACATACCAAAATTTGAGGAATGCAGTTAAAGCAGTGCTTAGAGGAACATTTATAATTTTTAATACTTGATTAGGAAAAAGGCTTAAAATCAATTTTTTAAGATTACAGCTTAACTTAAAAAAAGAGCAAATTGAATCCAAAGTATGTAGGAGAAAGAAAATAATAAAGAACAGGAATCGATAAAAGAATATATAAAACACAAATTCTTCAGAAAGTCAGCCAAATCTACAGTAAAGTATTTGAAAAGATTAATACAGTTGGTAAATTTCTAGTACACCCAATACATCAAGAGAAAAAGCATGGTGAGTGAGAGAAAGTGAGACACAAAAGAGAAAATACTTTAAATTTCACTTACACGAATTTCAAGAACAGGCAAAACTAATGTGCAGTGATACACATCAGAAGAGTGGTTGAAGAGTGGTTGTGTCTAAAGGTTAGAGATTGACTAGGAAATGTCCTGGGGTGAAGAAAATGTTGGTTATCTTGACAACAGCTTGGGTTAAGTGACTTTAGGCATTGTTAAGATTCATTGAACTACATGCTTAAGATCGTGTATTTCACTGTATGTACATTTTACCTCGAAAAAATCACAACAGAACTGTAAACTAATATTTAACTCTAGCTGTTGGGTTTGTATTTTGCAGTGGCTTGAGTTCACTATTCTGTAATACTTCCTTTATATTTTCCTCTTGTACAAATGAGTAAATACATTGAAGGTAATAGTAGCCAGGTTTCTCTGTGTCGGAGAAGGCAGTTACAAATACGAAAAGGGGTAAAACTAGGCTGTAGCTTGTGGTGCTTCACTGGAACCTGAGGTATCAGTATAAACTCATAGTTTTAAATAGATATATAAATCTCTCTCTCGTGTGTGTGCGTGCGTGTGTGTGTGCATGTGTATGTGCGCATGTATGCACGTGTGTACGCGCATGGCTGCATACGCACGTGTACGTGTGTGCGCGCACGTTTGTGCATGTGTGCGTGTGTGCGCGTGTGCGCGTGAATGTGTGTGCGTGTTCGTGTGAGCGTGAGTGCACGTGTGTGTGCATGTGTATGTGTGTGCACGTATGTGCATGTGCGTGCATGTGCTTGCGTGTGTGTGTGTAGTACGCATGCATGTGCCTCTGCATTTCCTAGGTCTGTTTGCTAGAAAGGCCCGGAAGCAATGACATTCCTGTGTTATTTCTTGGTTTCTTAAGATCACTCTCCACTTAAATGAACCAGAGAGCTTTGAGAAAAGTCTTCTCCAGGGTTGGGACAGAGAAACACAAACTGAGTCTGGAGCATTCTAAGGTGCCAGAAAGAAAGGAAGCCCTTAAGAATGATTTTAATATGAACATTTATCTCAACAGAATCATAGAGTCAGCTTGGAGGAGCTCCTACTGGCCAAATCTGAGGCAATTTGGCCATCAAGCATATAATGATCGTAATGAACTTAGTGGATCAAATAAGTTTTTGTAACTCCACACTAAGGTACGTACATGTACATGTGCATA
The DNA here is from genome assembly GCF_002776525.5 of Piliocolobus tephrosceles. NCBI lineage: Eukaryota > Metazoa > Chordata > Mammalia > Primates > Cercopithecidae > Piliocolobus > Piliocolobus tephrosceles. The sequence continues at coordinate 3,667,384 of NC_045451.1, forward strand.
TATACTTCAATGCAACCACACTATCATGCATTCACATTTACATACATAAGTAGGAGAGGAAGGAAAAGTCTCTTCCCTACAGGGGAATGCCGTCTTACAAATGTAGAAAGAATAGAGAGTTAGAAAATTATCAGTGGATGCTAATTCTAGTGAGTGAAAATTTGATGAGACACAGAATATGCACATAGTAACTATCTCCCTACAAATGACTTATAAATTACAAAGAAAAAAACCGATAATATCACAACGCTGAAACCTGGCAGACACTAAACGATCAAACTGACATCATTTATGCTGCAACAAAGATCATGGCTTCCCAGATTTACAGAGACACATTTATTTTTTCGTATTCTTCCTCTTAATAATGCACAATATGAATCTTATCATGAGGAAACATCAGATAAACCCAAACTGAGAGACTTTATGCAAAGTAACCAGGCTGTAATCTTCAAAAATTTTAAGGTTATTAAAGAAAAAAGGCTGAGAAACTCAGTGTAATGGAGGCTAAAGAGATTTGGCAATAAAATGCAAAGCATGATACTGAATTGGATCCCGGACTGGGAAAACAATTGTTATAAAAGACACAATTGGGGTAAGAATAAAAATTTGAATGAGAACTGTGGGTTGCAGTATTATATGCATTTGAAATTTCTAATTTTAATAATTGTAGTGTGTTTTTGTAAAAAAAAAGTATTTGTTCTTAGGAAATATATACTGATGTATTCAGGGATAAAAAGCAAATTATTACCAATTTACTCTCAATCGATATAGAAAAAATGGCATATATAAAAATATATAAATAATTGGTCAGTCAGGCTAAAGGAGATGTGAAAGTTCCTTGTATTATTCTTGAAACTATTCTGTAAATTTGAATTTATATCAAAATCAAGATTAAATCCCAGTTAATTATTATACTCCCTTAAAAAATCATCTTCTGATGCACATTCTCACTCCTTGCCACTGGCTTCAGCAACGAACACTCACATTTACTTTGTTTCCCCAGAAACATCTGTTCTCTGGTTCCCTGGTCTCCACAGTACCAACGGGGTTGAATTTGAGTTTCTAGTTTCAAAAATCAAACTGGGGTTATTCAAAGCCGTGAGGATAGGATCAAATAACTTCCTTCATCATAAAGTTCTTGCCACAAAGCCTTTTTGCAACGGTTTCATTTTCCAGCCCTTTTATTGTCTTAAGTCCTGCATGATTGTTTTAACTGCTCAGCTGCATATTGTCTGTCATATCTCTTAAAAATACTTTAAAGATATTTCACTCCGTCCAACTCCTGCTACATCGAAACTTCTTTTAATTTCCCCGCAGGATATTGGGAAGCTTGAAGGGTGTTAGAAGACTAACCTTTCAGCAGGACCAATTTGAAATATTAATGCTGCATTCATCATTATTCCTTGAGAAGAATTTGGCCAATATGTTTAACACAGCTGTTTTTAAATGAAGAACTCGCTTGTTTCCTCAAACTTAAGATTATTTTTTCTTGAAAACTCTAAGATAATGAAAACCTTAGTATTAGGTCCAGGGATGCACATGAAACATTGGAAATCGCTTCAGCTTGAGCAGTTGTGAAAAATAAAATTTTGAATGGAGCATCCTTATTAAAAAAATGAAGTAGATGTATTGGTCAGTTTCTTTCTTCCTTCCTTCCTTCCTTCCTTCCTTCCTTCCTTCCTTCCTTCCTTCCTTCCTTCCTTCCTTCCTTCCTTTCTTTCTTTCTTTCTTTCTTTCTTTCTTTCTTTCTTTCTCTCTCTCTCTCTCTCTCTCTCTTTCTCTCTTTCTCTCTTTCTCTCTTTCTCTCGCTGTGTAAATGCTGCCTAAGAAACAAACACCACATCTTAGTAACTTGTAACAGCAAGGTTTGCTTGTTGCTCATGCTGTGAACCTGATGTGATGGGAGCTTGTTCTGAGTCTGTGGCTGTGGTTCTTTGTAGCTGCGCTCCTGGCCATGGGGACATGACATATCTAGTCTCATTCCAGAGAGGAGGAGGGATTGTGTCCTGGATCTCTCATATCTCTTTTTTTTTGGTCATGGCAGAGTGTAGGAACAAGAGAGTGGCAGTCACAAAATGCAGTCACGCTAGGCTTTGCTCACCCTTGGAGCGTGAAGTATTTGCTCATGCTCCGTAGTTCAAAGCAGGTTACATTGCCAAGCCCAAAGTCAACTGGGTGGGACAACATGCCAAACGCGGGGGCGGATGAGGGACTGTGAGCAGACAGGATCCAGCAAAGCGGCCCAGATTTGAACTGCCCTTCCCCATTCTCCCGCAGCACCCCACCTGGCACTCCTTGGCATGTCACTGTCTAGAATTCAGACCTCGGTGCCTCAGGTCAGCTTGGCTCCACGTTAGGGTATTTCCAATTAGGGCCAACCCCCAACGTATGCATTCTGTTGTGTCACCTATAGATTTTTCCTGCCATGATCCACCATGTTTTCTTCCAAAATATGTGGTTCCCCCCCAAACAGGTTATACTTTAACAATCTAATATCTAAATCCTTTTAGAAGAGGTCTAGATTTCCTAAAGATAACACTTAACATTTCAGATAATCTATAAGTATTTTACCAGCATACTCTTAAAAACTACATTTGCCTTTGCTGTCTTACTTAAAGAGGTGATTGCATTCTATTCATCTATTCATTCTATCCTACTGATTCTATTGATGAGGGTATATTAGCATTAGAGTTCTATCAGAGAAATAGAACCAGCAAGATACACACACACACACACACACACACACACACACACAGAGAGAGAGACAGAGAGACAGAGAGACAGAGACACACAAAGAAAGAGATTTATTGCAAGGAATTGATTTATGCAATTTTGGGGGCTGGCTAGGCCAGTCTGGAATTTCTAGAATGAGCCAGAAGGCTGGACACTCTCAGGCAGCAGCTCGTGCTGCAGTCCACACATGTAATTTCTTCTTCCCCAGGGAAATCTCGGTTTTGTTCTTAGGCCTTCAACTGATTGAATGGGACCCACCCAGACGAGGGAGGATAATCTCTTTTAAAGTCAAGTGAGTGTAGGTGTTAATATCCTCTGCCGATATCTTCACAGCAAAACCAAGATGAGTGTTTGATTGAGTAACGGGGTGTGTGTGGGCAGTGCTGCAGCTTAGCCGTGCTGGCACACAAAGCTGATCACCACAGGGGTTTTCTGGTACAGGGGAAGGAAGTGTCTCCATGAACAGTCGGTTCAGAGACAGGTGCAATGTATAACACTGCGGAAGTCACATATGTGGACAGGGCAATGAAAACTCCCAGCAATGTAATTTACTATTCTGAAAAGGAGAGGAACAATATGGAATGAAATTTCTCAGTAATGACAGTAGGAATGTGATAATTTGACTAAACTGTGGAGGTAAAGAAGGTCTAAAATGACTCCAGAAGTGTTAGATTGCAAAATGCTATAAAAAGTCAGGTAATTCTATGCAATAGCATATCATTCTTTACAGCACTTTAAAAGGTGGTAGGTGCCAAGGTAGCTAGTCTGCAATGAAGGTCACGCAACAAGCCACACCTCTCAGGCCCTTTTGAATTCTCTTATGCATCCAGCCTGGCCTGTCCTATGTAAACAATAAAATGCAGCACAAAAGATGTTAGATCATGAGGAGCCTCAAAGCTTCCACCTGTTTCTCATAGCACGTGGGGGATACTAGCTGCCATGCAAAGGCTCTGACTACTGTTAGACTGACATGCTATGAGGAAGTTCAAGCTACCCACATAGAGGGGCTGCACAGAATGAGAGAAAGTGAGAAAGGTCTGGCCAGGCCCTGCTGTTCCAGCCACCCCAGATGAGATGCCAGGGACGTGAGTGAAGAATTCTGATGGACATCTTACCGAGCGGGGCTTCAAAGGACCCACGCTAAGTAGTCTCTCCATGCAACCACATAAGAGACTCCAAAATGAGAACCTCCCAGGTGAGCCCATTCAACACAGGGATCTGTGTGTGTTGATCCTAATAAATTATCATTTTAAGTTATGGGGATCTGTGAAGCATCAACAGATAAATTTAGATACTTTCATGAACATGCTCTAATCTGTCCTTCATAGCATCCTAAGAGCTGAGTGTGGTGGACGTCATAGTTCCTTGTTTATGTACATGAAAAGTGAGTGTCACAGAGATGTGCCCAAGAACACATAGAATTTTATTTGTCTTTCTGGAGACTTTCACATAAAAAATTTAGTACTAGAGCTTCTATAATATGGCATAGTCCACCTTCCAGGGAACATTTTAGAATCTAGTATTCAGGTTTTAGTAAATACAGAATGAAATGTGCTCTGTTTTGTTAATCCAGAAGAAATGGTGATCTGTTTAAGAAATGTCAATGGTGTCAAGTCTCAGGGTCTCTAGACAGTTGGCAGGGTACTCTATTGACTGACAGTTCTACCATCACTCCCCAGACCATCACAATTCCGAGTTCTTTGCAGTGTGCCCTGCAACACTGAGGTTACCTTCTTCCCTCTTGTCTACTTCTCAGCCACTGAGTGATTTGGTTGACGAACTTTTATTTTTTCCAAACAACTTTTCACATACAATTTTGATCACAGAATAATAAGAAGTAGGGGACCACTTCTTTGTAACAGCTTTTCTGGTTTACGTACCTTTTTCAAGGCACTGCTTGTTCTGTACTATCTGGCTCTCGTTGACTGATTCACTTATATGTAACTGCTGCTGCTGCATTTTAAAAAACCCCTTCCCGTCTCTATCTATTATTTTTTCCTTACTCACAGAAAGAATATTAGTTTTTTAAAAAAAACACTAAGTGGTAGTCATTTATAGCGTCTTTTACTACCTCATTCAAGAATGAATAACGTGTAATAAATATTCCCCCAATTCTAACTTTTAGAAAATAAACTACACAATTTAATTTTTTATTATTGAAAATCCCCATGCTATTGTTCTAAGATTAATACTTCAATCAATTTAAATAAAACAAATCATAGTCTGGAATTAACTGGATTTTATATCTGAATTAGAGGATAAAATGTACAAAAGAGAGGAAACTATGTTGATATTTGTAGAAAACCAGTACAAACTTCCAGAGATGTTTTAAAATTACGTTTAGCTGCCTCCTATATTAAATTTTGTCCCCAAAGAATTGTTCAAATATAAGGACCTTAATAGTACAGAACAGTTAACAATTGACATAATTCAGTGATGTTCACTTCCTTAAAACCGTTCAAAGGAACACTTGCCTTTTAGAAAGGTTTTCAGCAACATGGGTTGAAACAACAAAAGCCTTTAAGGGTAAAATTCAGGTTAATGGATGCATTCACTTATCTAGAATTGTTTACTTTCTTAACTCTTCAGTTAATTAAGGTTTTGAGACACATCAGTGGTTTACAACTTTCCCTAGAAATTAGTAGAATCGCTTGGTGTGAGACCCAACCCAGATCAATTCAATGAAATACCTTGAAATTTATAAAGTTCTTGCTATGTTCTGAATATTTATGTTCCCCCAAATTCATGTATCAAAATCTTTACTCTCAAGGTGATGGTAGTAGGAGGCAAGACCTTTGGGAGGTGATTAGGTCATGAGAGCCGAGCTTCACGGATGGGATGAGTGCTGTTACAGAAGACACCCCAGAGAACTCTCCTGTGCCTTCCACCATGTGAGGGCACGGTGAGAAAATGGCCATCTGGACCCGGAGCAGGCTCCCCGCAGACGCCAACTCTACCAGTGCCTTCATCTTGGACTTCCCGCCTCCAGAACTGTGAGAAATGCACTGGGTTGTTTATGAGCCACCCAGTCCATGATATTTGGTTACAGCATCTCAAACAGACTCTGGCATTTCTTTAGGACTACTAAAATAGAGTAGATATATTTTTCCTATTTCTCTCACTAAATGCAGCTAAAAATGGGACAGTATACCTACAACAACCAAGAGAAGACTCTAAAATATGGACAATAAAAAACATAGCAGTGGGTCGGGCACAGTGGCTCACGCCTGTAATCCCAGCACTTTGGGAGGCCTAGGTGGGTGGATCACGAGGCCAGGAGATTGAGACCATCCTGGCTAACATGGTGAAACCTAGTCTCTACTAAAAATACAAAAAAATTAGTCGGGCACGGTGGTGGGTGCCTGTAGTCCCAGTTACTTGGGAGGCTGAGGCAGGAGAATGGCATGAACCTGCTGAGAGGCAGAGGTTGGAGTGAGCTGAGATCGCACCGCCGCACTCCAGGCTGCGTGACAGAGCAAGACTCCGTCTCAAAAAAAAAAAAAAAAAAAAATCACATAGCAGTGAGTAGCAGTGAGAGACCTTGGGGCTCAAGGAACTGCAGGATAGTAAGTCCCTAGGTTTTTTTTTTTTTTTTCTGGGGGTTGTAGGGCCATAAATCCCAGGCTAGGTACTGGCGAAGATGGAAACCCAGAAATACCAACGGGTACAGACAAAAGAAGTTTCAATAAAAACCTAAGCTTCTCTCTAGCCAAAGCACCAGGCAAGGGGCAGCCTAGCAAGTAACCTTTAGTCAGTAACTTCTCTGCTCCATATAAATACAGCAGAAAAATCCTGTGGTCCCATCCCTACCCTTACCTTTGACCAAGGCCAAGTGGGGAGCCCAGATTCCCACCCGTGTCAGGCTGTAATGAGGCTCTAGTTCCTCTGCTGGCTTGGTGGTGTCAGAAGAGGATGCCTAGTGGAGAGTTAGGGTTTCACCATTGCTCAACTGTAATGAGTTCTCTAGATCCCGAGGGAAGGCCATAGGTGGAAGCAACTCCTGCCTTCCCAGCCTGGGTGACAAGAGTGAAGGCCTGGTAGGAAGGAGCACTCCTATCTCCAGCTTGTGGTAAGAGCCCATCCTTTGGTGTCAACAGAGGCCAATGGGAAACCTGGATTTCCATCCCACCTAGCAGGAATGAGGTGGCACTTCCTCTATTGAAGAGGTGTCAGCGTAGGCCTGCTAAGACAGAACATTTAAATAATAGCCAGGGTCTCATAACATACTATCCTACGTTACATGTCCAGGTTGCAATACAAAAATCACTCATCGTAGCAAGAATCAAGGAAATTTCACACCAAATGAGAAAAGGCAGATGCTAACCCTGAGGTGGCCGAGATGCTAGGATGGTCTACAAGGGCTTAAAAACATCAGGAGAAGTGCTTCAGAGAACAATTATGAGCACGCTTGAAGTACAGCCATGCATTGCTTACTGACAGGAATATGTTCTGAGAAATGTGTTGTCAGAAGAACATCATAGAGTGCACTTACACAAACTGAGGCTGTGTAGCATAGTCCATTGCTCCTGTGCTACAAACCTGCACAGCAGGCTGCTATACTGAATACTGTAGGCACTTGTAACACTATGGTAAGTATCTGTGTATCTAAACATATCTAAACGTAGAACGAGTACAGTAAAGCTACGGTATTACAGTCTTATGAGACTACCGTTGTATATGCTGTCCATCATTGACTGAAACATTACCGTGTGGCACATGACTACTGAATAAAATCATGAGTCTCAGCAATGAGACAGAAAGAGATGGGAGGAAAAACAATTTTAAATACAATTACTGAAATAAAAATCATAGGCTGGGCACAGTGGCTCACACCTGTAATCCCAGCACTTTGGGAGGCAGAGGCAGATGGATCACGAAGTCAACAGTTCAAGGCCAGCCTGGCCAACATAGTGAAACACTGTCTCTACTAAAAATACAAAAAATTAGCCAGATGTGGTAGTGGGTGTCTGTAATCCCAGCTACACGGGAGACTGAGGCAGGAGAATCGCTTGAACCCGGGAGGCGGAGGTCGCAGTGAACCATGATTGTGCCATTGCACTCCAGCCTGGGTGACAGTGTGAGGCTCTGTCTCAAAAAAAAAAAAAAAAAAAAATCATAATAGATGGGGTTTAATAGGAGAAGGGAGAAAATAAAGGAAAGAATCATAGAGTTGAAAATAAAACATAATATAATCCCATCTCAGTAACAGAAACTAGGTGAGAGAAGAAACAAACAGAGCCTCAGGAACATGTAGAGCTGTTACAAAAATTCTAACATTTGTGTCACCAGAGTCCTGGATGGAGAGGAAAAGAGAGGGGGCCTGACAAAGTATTTGAAGAAGTAATGGCTAAAATGTTGCCAAATTTGACAGAGACATAAAACTACAAGTTCAAGAAGCTGCGTGAACCATAAACAGGATAAACTCTAAAAATGTTCAAGTGATCCACAAGAAGACAGGAAGAATAAAACAAAGAACCCATAAAAAACACCATGGAATACTATGCAGCCATAAAAAAGGATGAGTTCATGTCCTTTGTAGGGACATGATGTCCTTTGTAGGGACATGGATGCAGCTGGAAACCATCATTCTCAGCAAACTATTGTAAGAACAGAAAACCAAACACCGCATGTTCTCCCTCATAGGTGGGAATTGAACAATGAGATCACTTGGACACAGAAAGGGGAGTTTTGTGATATTTGTTTATTTGTTTTAATTCTCTGCAGCTGATTGCAGTGTGAACACTAAGTTTAGGAACCACTGTTATAGAGGCATTCTCATGTAGTCCAAGAAAAGAATGAGCCCCAGCAGGAATGAAGAGGCTGATGAAGAAATCAAGAGCACTATAGATTCTTTATTTTGGCACCAAAATCTTTACTGTTTTTGGATACTGGCATGTATCCTGGAGGTTCTGTTTAATTGGTCAGATGTGTGCCTTGACACAGGGTTTTTTAAAGCCTCCCAGCAGATTCCAGGTGTAGCCAGTGCTGAGGGCCACAACTCCCTAACCCCAGCACTGCACTGAACAGAATGGTGCATTCATACTCATAAAGGCTGAAGAACCTTAGAAAGTTTTATTTATTTTGGTTAGCAGGATATCAGATGTTATTTAACTGTAATCCTCTAAAAGTATTGTCTTGCTTCCTCTTTCAAGACTTTTACCTTTCTCTTTGGTTTTCTGCATGTTGTCTATGATATCTTTGGTGTGGATTTCTTTCTTTTTTTCGAGACAGAGTCTTGCTCTGTCACCAGCTGGAGTGCAGTGGCATGATCTCAGCTCACTGCAGCCTCCACCTCCCAGGTTCAAGTGATTCTCCTACCTCAGTCTCCCGAGTTGCTGGGACTACAGGTGTACACCATGATGCCCAGTTAATTTTTGCATTTTTAGTAGAGACAGGGTTTCATCATGTTGGCCAGGATGATCTTGATCTCTTGACCTCATGATCCTCCTGCCTCAGACTCCCAAAGTGCTGGGATTACAGGTGTGAGCCACCATGCCTGGCTGGATTTCTTTTTACTGTATCCTGTATGGGGTTAAATGGGTTTGCTGAATCTGTGGATTGATATCTTGTGTTGGGATCTTGATATTTTTCTGTCCTTATCACTTCAAGTATTTCCTATACTACATTTCCTTTCTCTTTGCCTTCTGTGGGCCAATTCTGTATTTCAGACATTGTCACCTTTTCTAAACCCCTGTGACTCTAATTTTTTCCCTACCAATTTTTGGTCCATTTGCTACCTGAATCATTCCTTAATGTTTCTCTGCTATGCTCTATCTCAAGAGGTTGCTGACCACTGCAGACTGCAAATTCCAGACTTCTATGACAGTTAACTTCTGGGTAGGTTTGGCTATCTGTGGCAAATTAGAGAGACTGACAGAAAGTTGAAAGGTGAAAGCATGAAGGAAGCCAGGCTATTCACCTTCCTTAGGGCACAACTCTGGCAACAACTGCATTTGCTCTTTGCTTCTAGCTCTTGCTGGAAAAATATGCGGTGCTTCCATTTTCTGTTGAGTCCTCATGGCCCATGGACTCAAGTAATCCCCATCTTTCCTTTGCTCTCCCATCTTGGAGGAAAGCTGGTGGCTTCCTATTGTTCACCTCTGGGGGTCTCACTATCTCCTTAAATTCCTTTAAAAGATATTTAAGTGTGATTTCTGTTTTTCTGGTCGAACCTCTTCTCTTTTTAATATATTTTTAATTCCACTTTTATGATGGATGGAAATTTGCTTTTTACCATCTTTCTGGCTCTGTCTAATCAGCTATTAAAGTCATCCATTGAGTTTTTCATTTCAATTATTTTATTTTTCATGTCTAAAATTTGTAGTTGGAAAAAGTCTGATGTTATTTTTTATATTTCCACTTTTGTATCCCAAAATTACAATTTAGATCTTGTCTTCTTGAACATAGTGAATGTTGTTATTATAGAATCTTTGACAATTCCAGCATCTGCAGTCACTGTGGGTCTGTTTCTGTTGCCTGTTGTTTCTTTTGACTCTTTCTCATGAGGGCTTATGTCCTCTTGTGCCACTTATCTTTGATTTTAGGTTTCAAGTTTGTGTTAAGAAATTATTTATAGAAATAGTATGAGGCATAGGATAACTTTATCTTCCTCTGGAGATAATTCTTTTTACTTCTGCCAGATGCTTTGGGCCACTAATTGTCTGGAATCATCTCATTTTAAGTACTTTGGGCCACCAGGATGATTAGAATTTGACCTGCAGCCCAGGAATGACATGGTTTATTTCTGGTGAATTATAACTCTTAGGAAGCAGTTCTTTGGAGTTCTAGACCAAGGGAGGGGGTGGTACATCTGGGTTTCTACCATGGCATGACTCAGGCTCTGAGTTGTGTTCCATAGGTACCATGTAGGCATTAAAAACTCAGCTCAGAGTTAGATGTGTCTTCCAGCGTAGCACATGCTCCCAGAACAAAAGTAGACCCAGATTTCTGTTATATCCAAGATGTCGGTCTTCACTGTGTTGGTAGCTCTTTGTTGCTTATAAACACAGTCTTTCCTTTTTTGTGTGTTCTGCTGCATGAGGGTTGATCCAAATAATCTAGTCCCCCACTACCCAAAACGGAAGTCCAAATCTTGTTCTTCAATAAAGCATTCACCAAGGTAAGCCTGCACACAGAGAAACAATTGAGAATGAAGCATTTGTGTAGCTATTTGAGTCCATTTTGCTGACAGATGTCACAGGAGGATTGACTTTCTATGAGCCTTGGGCATACACCCTCTGAAACATAACCCTCTGTGAAAGGAAGAAGATACTACATGATATCTAGGTCCCACTGGGTTCCAGCTTGATATTATTCTATTATTTTAAGTTGTAAAATATTTCAGTTGTGCTGTAAACCTATGGAAGCTTCAGGAAGATCCTAAAGATATCTACTGATAAAAAATACAAGCAATTTCTAGATGGCATAGTGTGGCATAGTACGTGTTTACAGCCTCTCCTGTATGGAATAGAACACTATACCTAAATTTGAAATGACCCCGTGTCCTGAACTATGCAACACAGCTGACCCTCTGGCCTCCATTCCAAACTTCCCTTTTAACTATATAAATTTCATGCTTTTTCCAATATTCTATTGAGAGTCTGGCTGAACATATACCAGAAGCTTTATGCCAAAGAATACTTTTTCATAGTTCAGTAATAGCAAGAGAAAATAGAAGATTGACTCGATATTAACCCATATGGTCAGTTCATTGTGAGCCATTAAGAAGGAAGCATGTTTAGAGCAGCTGGGAATGAGCTAAATGTGGGCTGAAGAAGTCCAGGCAAATGTCCAAATGAGCATTAGGTGTATGGAAAATCAGGGAGGCTTCTTTCTGCTGAATCAACTGCTGTATCCGGGTTATATTCCTTTTATGGTTCTTCAAATTTATGCAGAAGTTAATTTATTTAAACCATTTAGAACACTCAGCTTGAGGTAAGTTGGTTTCCTCAAATGTCTCCAACCAAATCTTAATTTACTTGGCATGGCTTTTCTTAATACATGTGGCGTCTTCTTTCTTTCTTTCGTCAAAGAAAAACACATAATATATTCAGCAATTTCAAGGGAACACTGTGGTTGAGAAGCTAATGGAGAAGCTGCCTCGGACACACAGCTGGCTAACCCCAAGATATTTCGGAAATGGTGCATGTCCATAATAACAAATGTGGCTGTTCAGTGATAAATTTATTCCTCCATCTGTGAAGAAATTGATATCTGATGCCAAGGCTTGATGACCTCTGCTTTCATTGCCAACTTCCAGCCTTGTTTCAGGAACACTGTGTTAAACTGTACAGCAAACTTCTAACCTTTTAAGACTGAGGATTCCAGCGAGCACATTTTAAGCTTCGCTGTAGTTTGAGAGTGTATTTCTTTCTTTCTTTCTTTAAAGAAAAAAAAAAAAAAAACCAGCCTATTATAGACTTCACTTTGTATGAGAGCAGTTTTAGCCAGTCAGCAATCTTGCCTCACATGCTTTCCTTAAGAAAGTAACTAACTAGTGCTTCTATTCCTAGAATAAAGAGGGGATTAAAAAGCACAGTCACAGCAAATAAGGCAGGTAGCAGGGAGAGGAGAGAGGTGGGTGATACATTAAGAAGGAAAACTTTCTGCTAGCCATCATGCCCCACGCTGTTGTGTATAATTATTAGCTGCAAAATAGCACAGCTTGAACATTATTATTGCACATTAAAGAACATTTCACTTATAATTATGGAACGAAAAGAAGCATTTACAGCTCACCTACCGCAGCATTAACTTTGTGTATGTAAGAAAATATTTTAAAAACCTCTTCATTAAAAATCTGCAAATAGGTGACTTTCTTTTTCCATCGCATGGATCCTTTCTACTTTTTTTCAACTGACGCAGTGAATTACATCTTAAACTTTTCTTTTAATTAAAAAGCAGAACAAAACTGTAAGGGGGACAGAAAACCAAACCAAGAAAAGGGGTCGTCTGTGTGTTTGCCAGGTGAAATAAATATTTGATAAATGAGGTGGATTTGGAAAGTGAAAGGTACGGCAAAAATGTGTTCCATGCAAGTCACTTTGCCCGGTTTTTGGATAACATCTTCCATTTATTGAACCTCTAGACTGTTGGAACCCGTCTCTCCATCTCTGTGTATGTGTGTTTGTCTATGTGTTTTATACCATTTGTGTATAAAGACATCCTTTCAGTTAAACACATTTGGTGAAGGACTCATGTCTCAGACTATCCTGGGCTCTAGGGAAACTGTTAAGAAAATATTAAATAGCAGCCTTGATTTAGATGCTTTGTCCAAAGCATGGATTGTGAGACAATTCAGGTGTTTTAGCACCTGCATAAAGTTCAAAGGTAGAGAGCAGGTAACAACAGAATGCACCATTGCCCTCTCCAGCCCAGGACAACATCCACACACTCACATACACTCATGTATATTCTTGTTTGATGTGTTTTGCTCCCCATGGTTTAAATAACCTGCTTCCAGAATACTCTATGATATGCCAGTGTTTTCCTCAGCGTTCCTCGTGACAGCAATGGCTGTTCTGTCAGGAGAGATTTGGTGATAAAGCCAGTTTGAGATATAGGATATTGCTTCCGATTCACAGCACATCCTATCCCTTAACAAGCTCTCCAAACAGTTGAGCACTAAAGGACTTAGTGTGGCTGGCAAATCTGTCTGCAGAGCACCCATAGTCTTTAGAAACACTCCTCTAGGGTTTAGACCACCAATCTGGTACCAAAGTTCTGGGGTCTAGGTTTCATTTTGTGCCCACAGAGTCCCCCCTCATTTCTTCTTCTAAGGCCTGGGGCCTTCTGGATGCGCAGATCCAGCCACCATCCCACTGTATGCAGGGCTAATGCCAATTGAAAAAGGCCTTTCCCTCTTAGACAAGAGGAAACGCGAATGAGAAGCTGTCCTGTGTCCACTTCTCAGGGCGTCCTCTCTGCAAATTCCCTCTGAGCAGGTCTGTCGCTGCTTGTCTGTGCCTGACTCTTAGTATCCAAAGTCCTATCTTCTTCTCAACGCAGTATGTTCAGGTGTTCACCTTCCGAACCGCCTGTGCTCTCGGGTATGAGTCTCTCCAAGGCGCCAGCATCCTGGGATGAACGAACATATTGAAAGTAAATGAGTGTCTTTCTCCTGACGGTGTGGAGAGCACTGGCTGTAGGGCCAGAGGATCCGAGTTAGGAGCGTCTCAGTCCCCTCAGACTGCTGTGACAAAGCACCATAGCCTGTGTGGCTCATTAACAACAGAGATGTATTCCTCACAGGGCTGGAGGTCTAAGATGAGGGCGCTGGCAGATCTGGTTTCTGGGGAGGGCTGGTTCCTCCTAACCCCTGCCTTCTGGCTGTGTCCTCACATGACGGAAGAGGCAAGGCAGTGTGCAGGGGCCTCTTATCAGGGCACTAATCCCATTCACCGGGGCTCCGTGCTCATCAACTCCCAAAGGTACCTGCCTCCTAATCCCATCACACTGGGTGTTAGAATTCCACATGTGAATTCTGGGGAAACACAGATGTGCAGACCACAGCAAGTGAGAATTACCATTTGGAGAACTCTTCTTGTGTGCTAAATACCGAATGAAATACTCCAAAGATTTCATTTCACTTAATTCTTGTAAAAACCGCTCCCTGTGAGATAGGTATCATCCTCTTCACTGTACAGGTGAGGAATCCTAGGGTCAGGAATATAAAATGACTCACTAAAGGCTTGGGGCTGGCCATCGTAAGAGCTGTCTCAGTGGCTTTTCTGAAGTCACTCTGCCTCTAAGTACCGTGGCTGTGAGTATCCCCTGGGTTGTAGGGGGGAGTTTGTTAGATCTGAGGCTGAGTTCCTCTCCCCTCATAGGGAGGTGACTCCCCCAGCCCCCACTCTGGTGCACTGAATTTCATGCTAAGCCTGTGGGAGCAGGTTGAGTCTGTGATTCCAAATGTCTTCTACTGCAGAGCATTCAAAGGGTCACGTGGCATTTTAATCTGAAGGTCTTTGACTGTCAGCAACTATTTTTCAGCTGCACTTAGATCTACATTACATGATTTCCAGTCCTACTGGGGAGACAGGATTTTCAAACACAGAAGTTCTCAGGAGCTGTGGGAGGCAGTCTAAAAACGGTGGTGCTGTGCTGCAGACGGTAGAGGCAGCAAGAGTCAGAAGCAGGAAGATCCGTGCCCACTGCAGGGATGACCTGACATGGAGGAGGAGGGTGTGTCATCTTCAAGAGGCTTCATGCATGGTGCTCACTCAAATATGTTCCAGACTCAGCATCTGTATTCTCAGTAAAATTTCCACATGTAAGTCAAAGCATTGCATTCAGCAAAAACATATTATTTTGGCAAGGTCTTGAAGAGATCTACACACAAAAATCCACTTGGCTGCTCCAGGAAGTCTGTGGGAGCTCTGTGCAGGGGTCCAGTCATCATTTTAGCCACTGCCTCATCGTGCCCTGACCTGGATAACTGGTGGTTCGGTGGCAAACACCAATAACTTCGTGTAATGGACGAATCAGAATCGAACTTTCACGCCTCCTGAAGTGACCTATGAGTGCAGTGTGGGGGGAAGAATCACCTGCCTGGCTAGATAAGGTCAGACACCTGTGGTTATGGGCAGACCACCCTGTGGTTGGAAAGCAGCGAGTCGTCACATATTTCACTGAAAAATCAATTATACCTTTTCTAAGTGGATTAACACACTCCAGGGAGTGCAGTTGTTTGAGCGAGCTGCATCTGTTGGGTTACAAAAACAGCCAAACATGTAACATTGGAGGTTTCTGAATTATGCAGAGGACAGCCCTCCGTTCCAAATGGGGAAGAATCCAAGGCAGAGCTGCCCTGGATTGGCTCTGACCTGAGAGGGTGAAATGCAGGCGAGAGTTGCTTTCCAGACGGAACAGGAATGGGCTGTTTTTGACGCCTCAGTTTTCTACCCAACTGTTGTCAACCAAATGCTCAAGAAATTGGGATTACCTATGCACAATAGAGGAGTATTTTTTTTATATATGTAGGAAAACCCTAAGACCTAAATCCTAAATTAGAAAACATTAGCAAAAGAAAAACATGCAAATACACTCTCCTGTTTGTCACTCATCAAGACAAAAATTCAGTTCGTCTTTCCCTCCAAACTTTGTCTCTCCGCCTGTTTTGTGTCCACACATTTAACTAATTTAACCAATTGCCCAAGTTAGCAACTCAGAAGTTGTCTTGGACTCCTCAGCCTTTTCTCACCCCAGTTTCCACTCTCATCCAGCTAGTTGCCAACTTCTGTGGCTCCCTTCCCAAGGCCTGTCTGCTCCCTTCTCCCTTCTACTCCACTAAGGGGATCTCCAGTTCTGTCTTCATTCCTGATGAGCCCATGGTCTGCTCGCCCTGCCTCCCATTCATAGGCTCCCGCTTCCCCTTTCTGCCTGTAGCTAGAGTGAACTTTACAAAATATGACTGACCCTGTCCTCTGTCTACTTTGAAAGTCTCTTGTGCATCTTTTTTGCCCACAGGATAAAGTCCAAAGTTCTTGCCAATGTTTAAAATCCCCAGCTTGATTCGGCGTCTCTTTCTATCACTGTAGTTTTGCCTTTTCTAGGATTCCTGCATCACTTCAAAACATTTTTATTTTGCAATTGTTGTGTAGTATTTTATAAAAGTTGCTAACGTACGATAGAGCATTCTCCCATACAGGCTTCCTCAAAGTAAGTGTCTTACATACGCAGTACACAATTTTGAAAGCCAGGCAATTAACATTAATGCAAACCTATTTTCAAACCTTATTAGAATTTTGCCAATTTTACCACTAATTTTTTTCTCTGGTCCTAATCCAGGGCCTGATGGGATCCAGGGTCTCACTTTGCATTTGCCTTCCTGTCTCCTTAGTCTCCTCGAATCAGTGAGGTCCCTCAGAGTCTTTTCCTCATACATAAGCTTGACGCTTGAAGAGCATAGGCCAGTTATGTGGTAGAATATCCCTCAGTCTGGGTTTGTCAGATGTTTTCTCCGGATGAGACTGAGGTTGCCGGAGGTCATGTGTCTCCTCAGGGCAGTGCAGCAGGAGGACGCGACGTTGGTCTTTCTCACTCCCGCTGCTGTGAACTCTGATTGTTTGGCTAAGGTGGTGTCTGCCAGGCTTTTCCACTGTAAAATTAGTCTTTCTCTTAGCCGTTGTGAAATATCTCAGGAGGATAGGTGTGGGCATTATGTCAACATCCTATTTCTCATTACACTTTCACTCAGTAATTTTAGCATCCACTATGCCTGCAATGTGCTGTTTGCCTAATGATGGTTTTCTAGTTGCCTGCTTCCTCTGTCATTGATAAGCTGGAATTCTGCCCTAAAGGAGAGCTATTCCTTCCCCTCCATTTACTTACTCAGTTATTTACATCACTATGAACTCATGGTCTTTATTAACATTTTATTTTATTTTATTTTGAGACGGAGTCTCGCTCTGTCACCCAGGCTGGAGTGCAGTGGTGCAATCTCGGCTCGCTGCAAGCTCCGCTTCCCAAGTTCACGCCATTCTCCTGCCTCAGCCTCCCGAGTAGCTGGGACCACAGCCATGTGCCACCACGCCCAGCTAATTTTTTTGTATTTTTAGTAGAGATGGGGTTTCACCGTGTTAGCCAGGATGGTCTCGATCTCCTGACCTTGTAATCCACCTGCCTCAGCCTCCCAAAGTGCTGGGATTACAGGCATGAACCACCGCGCCTGGCCTCATGGCCTTTATTATATCCCATAGGTTTTGATTAATTCCTATCATTTGTATTGTTGTTGCTCCGATTGTTCCAGATTTGTCCAGGGAGCTTCTCCAAGTTGGATCTTACAGGACTTTATAATTTGAATGGGTTAGATTGACCACAGATGTGATTAACTGAGCATTACAGTTTCACATGGAATTGTACTTCAAAAACAAATAAACAACAAACAAACAAACAAACAAGAATACAGCCCAGAATTCTTTGTAGAAAGTGTCTCTCTAGAATTGTAAAAGAGACTTGCAACTGTCTATTAGCTAATGGCAGAACACTCTATGAAGGCCTTCAGAACCTTCTAGACTTGCTGGGAGGTTTGTTGTCCTTCTGTTGTGTCCTCCCATCATGTGGCAAAGAGAAAAATGAAAAGAAATTTTGCACAGTGTCCACAGAACTGTGTTTTTATTATCATTAATTATTATTGGTGTTATAATTACATTTAGGATACATTCCAAGCAGAATAATTTATTAAGCATTCAAAGCATTAAACCATTTTGGCTTGGAAAAGTTCATATGCAAACGTGTATGTATGATCTACCTACATACATTCATATATGTGCTATATATAAAGACCACACACACACACACACACACACAAACGCAAGAAACATACTCTCTGTGTGCCCACTACTCAACTTAAGGAATAGAACATTACCAGTACTGCTTATCCTTTTGTATACCTTTTGTGATTCTGTTGCTCTTACCTTCTATATAAGGGACTACCCACCATACTGAATTTTGTTAATTTTTCTTTTCTTGAGTGTTATTGTTTTTCTCTCTCTCTGTTTTTGAAGAATTGTCATACACTTAAGTTTAGGTCAGCTTCCAACATTTTATTCTGTGTACTTTCATTGTTGTAAAATATGTCTGCAAGTTTCTCTTTTGTTTGTTTAAAACGTTTTATTTATTTATTTAGATTCCGGAGGTACATGGGCAGGTTTGTTATATGGGAATGTTGTATAATGCTGAGGCTTGGGCTTCTGTTGACCTCATCACCCAATTAGTGAACATAGTACCTGGTAAGTAGTTTTTTAAAACAGTTTTCTCCCTTCCTCTCTCCCCTCTCTGGTAGTCCTCAGTGTCTATTGTTCCCATCTTTATGTCCGTGTGTACCCAACATTTAGCTCTCATTTGTAAGTTAGAACGTGGTATTTGGTTTTGCCTATCTGTGTTAATTTGGTCAGGATGATGGCCTCCAGCTGTATCCATGTTGCTGCACAGGATATGATTTAGTCATTTTTTATGGCTGCGTAGTATTCTATGGTGTATAGGTACCACATTTTCTTTATTCAGTCCACTGTTAATGGACACCTAGAGTGATTCCATGTCTTTGCAATTGTGAATAGTGCTGTGATAAACAAACTCGTATGTGTATCAATCGTAGAATGATTTTTTTTCTTTGGGTATATACCCAATAATGGGATTACTGGGTCAAATGATAATACTGTTTTTAGTTCTTTGAGAAACTTTCAAAGTTCTGCAATTTCTTTTGATGTGAAACTTTTCACTGGCATCCATTCCTCTGAGATATCTTCATCACGATCTCTTTCCTCATTAATGTTGATTAGTGACCTTCACTGAATTCCTCTAGTCTTTCAAATGGTGGTAGTGTCAACACTCTCATGGTCGGCTATCTTCTAATTACAACTACTTTTGCACCTAGTGTTATTATTTTTGTTTCTTTGCTGCATATAGTAGGCCGAATAACAGCTGCCCCCAAGATGTACACATCCTAATCTCCAGAATGTCCGACTATTACCTTACATGGCAAAAAAGCCTCTGCAGATGTGATTAAGACAAGGATCCTGAGATAGGAGGGTTATCTAAGTGGACCTGATAGAATCACATGCAGTCTTATGAGAGAGTGGCAGGAGATAAGAGAGAGGAGGTGATGTGAAGACAGAACAGAGATTGAAGTGATGTGGCCACAAGCCAAGGAATGCCAAGGCAACCTTTGGAAACTGGAAGAAGCAAGAAATGGATTCTCCCTAGAATCAGCCAGACCCAGAAGCAGTCAGACCTGCCCACACATTGATTTTAGCCCCACAAGATTCGTTCTAGACTTTTGATCCCTAGACCTGTAAGAGAATAAATTCATGTTTTAAGCCTCTAAGTTGATGGTCATTTGTTACAGCAGTAATGGGAAATGAATACATCACACTTTGGTCTTGTACAATTTCCTCTTCCATTCTCCATTTTTTGGAAAATGATACGTGGGTTTATCATGGGGAGAGAAGGAGGCAACTGAATGCTTTTCTTCCTGTGCATGAACTGAATAACAGAGCAGCAGTGATTAGTCTCTAGCAGACTTTGAAATAAGTGACAAGATTGATCACTGCTCAATATGTACATCTGTTATTTATATGGTGATTGCAGATTAAAAAAATGGCAGCACAATTGGCACTCTATTCAGTTACTTATGGTAAATAAGCCCTGGAAACTGAAATTTGAGCTGTGTTGTTGGGGGATAGATTTTATTTAACAAAACCATGGTAACTAAAATGTGTTTATATGAGAAACATTTCAAGCAGGAAGGGTCTGTATTCAGACAGACATTATTAACAATTTCCTATACATACATAAATATGGCATGTCTACATGTATATGTATTTATAGGTAATTGTTAACCTTACCTGTTATTTATATAGATAATTATATACCTATTTATATAGGTAATTGTTAACCTTACCTTTCAACAAAGTTTTGTAATTTTCTCCATCAAATATTGAACATGTTTTGCTTAATCTATTTCTAGGATTCATATGTTTTTGTTAATATTTTAATGATGTCTCTTTTTAAACTGCATATTTGAAATTTTGATCATGTATAGAAATGCAATTTACTTTTGTATATCAATTTTTGTCTAGCAACTTTACTAAATCCTCTTTCCCAATTCAGAAAATTAATCTAGAGATTTTAGGAGTATTGTATGTGGTCAATAATACCATCTAGGAATTGTGACTATTTCCTTTTTCCCTTTTTTTCTTTATGAATTTAATTTATTTTTCTTGTCTTGTTGTGCAGGCTAAGATCTCTAAAACATAATGTTAAATAGCAGGCATATCTGTTTCATTCTTGATTTATGGGAAATTACTAAAGTACTTTTCACTATTTCAAATGATACTAACTATAGTTTTTTATATACCTTTTGTCAGGTTATGGAAGTTCCCAAGTCCTGTAAATTAATATTTAGGTAATTTTCAAAATATTTGGTGCACTGTTGAAAATAATATCAAGCCTCCAGGTGATAACTTCAGGATATGACTGACATATATTCATTAGGCTAAACTTGTTAATTTTGCTGCTGAGAGAAGCATCTTGAAGTTTTCTGCCTGATGGATACACTAAGATATGTTAGAACTATCACTATGGTGATAGACTTGTAAATCTTCCCTGGTAGTGTTGCCAAATTTTGCTTCATTTATCTTAAAACAATGTTATTAGAAGAATATAAATTTAAAAATATTTTTATCTACCCAGTGAATTGTAATATCTAGTAATTTTTTGCCTTATGATCTATATTATTTATATTAATAAAACTACACCAAGTTTGATATTTTCTTTGAATACATTTTACATACATCTACTTTCAACCTTTCAGTGCCCCATGTTAAGTATATCTCATGTATATCTCATCTCAGATACACGGCTGCATCTCGTTTTATTGTGCTTTGCTTTCTTGCACTTCAAAGGCATTGTGATTTTTTTCCAGATTGAAGATGTGTGGCAACCGTGGGTTGAGTAACTCTATCAGCACCATTTTCCAATAGCACATGCTCACTTTGGGCCTCTGTGTCACATTTTTGTAATTCTCACAATATCTCAAACTTTTTCATTATTATTATATCTGTTATTATGGAGATCTGTGATCAGTGATCTCTGTTGTTATTGTAATTGTTTTGGGGTGCCACAGACCACACCCATATAAGATGGCAAACTTACGATAAATGTGATGTGTGTTCTGACTGCTCTATCTACTGGCTACTCTCCCATTTCATTCCCTTTCTTGGGGCCTCCTAAGTGTTTACATAACAGGAAGAATCTCATGTCTCTCACTTTAAATCAAAAGCTAAAAATAATTAAGCTTAGTGAGGAAGGTAGGCAGGTCAAGAGCATAGATAGGTTGAAATCCAGAGCTCGTGTGCCAGTTAGTGAAGTTGTGAATGCAAAGGAAAATTCTTGAAGAAAATTAAAAGTGCTACTCTAGTGAGTATATAAATGATAAGATAGAAAACCAGCCTTATTGCGGATATGAAGGAAGTTTTAATGATGTGAATAGAAGATCAAACCAGCCATAACATTTTCTCAAGCCAAAGCCTAAATCAGAGCAATTCCTCAACTCTCCTCAATTATATGAAGGTTGAGAGAGATGAAGAAGCTGCAGAAAGAAAGTTTGAAGCTAGCAGAGGTTGGCTTATGAGGTTTGAGAAAATAAAATAAAATAAGCCACCTCCATAACATAAAAGTCAAGGTGAAGCAGCAAGGGCTGATGTAGAAGCTACAGCAAGTTATTCGGAAGATCTAGCCAAGATCACAGATGAAAGTGGCTCCACCAAACAACACATTTTCAATGTAGATAAAACAGCTTTCTATTGGAAGAAGATGCCTTTCAGAACTTCAAAGGATGGGCTGACTCTCTTGTTAGAGGTAAATGTAGCTGCTGACTTTAAGCTGAAGCCAATGTTCACTAACCATTCCTAAAATCCTAAGAACCTTAAAAATTATACTACATCTATTCCACCTGTGCTCTCTAAATGGAATTCAAAGCCTAGATGACAAAACATTTGTTTGCAGCATGGTTTGTTGAATATTTTAAGCCCACTGTTGAGACCTACTTCTCAGAAAAGAACATTTATTTTAAAGTATTACTACTCATTGAAAATGTACCTGGTTACCTGGGAGCTCTGATGAAGATGTACTAAAAGATTAATGTTGTTTTCATGCCCGCTGACTCAGCATGCATTCTGCAGCCCATGAATCAATGAGTAATTTTGACTTTCAAGTGTTATTATTTAAAAAGTACACTTCATAAGGCTACATAACTGTGACAGTGATTTCTCTGATGGATCTGGGCAAAGTCATTCAAAAAACCTCTGGGAAAAATTCACCTTGCTAGATGCATTAATTGGTGTGATTTGGGGCTCATCTGTCTTGCTGCATGCCTAGGGCTCATTGTGCAGAAAGGCTCAACATAAAAAACAATAACTCTCAAGAGTGTTGCAATTTAATATTGGTGTAAGTACATCTTTAGGGCTGTGTTTAGCTCCCGTCCTGCCCCATCTGGAGACTCTTCGAGGTCTCCCAGGTCATGGAGATGCTGCCCTTCTTGGAATTTCCTTACTCTTAGTGCTCACAACTTGCCGCGGTTTTCCCAAAGCTTTCTGGTCTTAGCTCTGGAAGTTCTGTCTCTGGGATCTTCTCGCTGGTCATCCCTACTTACTGTCTCTGCCATTTCTTTAAGACGGGAGCACAAAGCCTTGCCCGAATCCTCTTCCTTAGGCTGAGCTAGGTGAAGCTTTCTCTTTACCTCTTCTGTTCTATTCTGGGGGCAAAGTGGAGAATTGGAGGAGGTTCTGAAGAATATGAAAAAGTTGTGCTTTTCATTACCTGGTCCTCTTTTCCACACAGCACCCCCATTCACTCCCCAGTTCCACCTTAGGACACCCCTTATTCCACCTGAGGACACTTCCTAAGGCTACATAACTGTGACAGTTATGCTGTCACAGTTGCTTGCCCACCACACCATGCCTGGTCCTGGGGGAAGCCTTGGATAGACTGGGGTGACTGAGAGGCATGGGGGCTGAGTCTGCCTTTCCCACATCCACCCACTCACCCTCTTAGCATTTTCATTTATTCTGCATCCAGACTTTCTGTTCTCGCCTTTTTTTGATCTTTTCTCACCTTCCATCTAGCTAAGTAGGACCCTCGGTGCCTTTACTTCCTTTAATATTAAACTAATTTTTCTACAAGTTTATGCCAGTGTTAGGCATTGTCCTGGTTACTAGGTAAAGAAGATAAAACTCTGCACATCTCTATCTCATGGGAAAGGCAGGGATGGAAATAAACATAAAGAACATGATAACACTGGGAAAGAGATCTACAGAGCACAGGGCCCAGGAATGTTCTGTGAGGACAGAAGTGATGCCGTATACTTCTTTTTCCATCTCGATTCTTGCAGCAAGCAAAGTATCTTAAACAAGATAGGTACTTCATAAAAATTCTTGATGAGTAAAATGGAGTAGATGTTCTTGAGATAGATCTTATAATCACATATTTAAAAAAAGTTGAAGAGCAGTTTGACTAATTTAAAAACCATTTATGAAATACCAATATGAGGGTTTTGTTTTTGCGTAAGACTATTAAACATGGTTATGAAAGGGATTTGATATGATTCTACAGTAGCACGTTGAGTAAGCACCAAATACCTGCTTATGGAAACATATCCCATATTTCCTCAGGTCGGCTCCTGGCCTACCTCTGCATTTGCTATTTGGATTAGCTTTATGTCTTAATTGATGATCCAGTAAAAGAAGCTAAAACAAAAACTTCATGAAGTTTGCAGATGGTACTGAATAAAGAAATATTATTAATTGGAATAAAAGAGGTAAGCATTCAATTGCCTTAAAGATATTGGAAATACAGAAAAATTTAAAATATCAAAGGTCAAACTTTTGTTTGTTAGAAAATGAACTAAAGAGGTTTTAGAAGTAGAAATACCAGGAAGAGAAAACATGAAACAACAGGGAATTTGGTATTGGTCTAAAACATCATGGTAATGAAATTAGTTATAATATATATAATTTTATATAAAATGATATTTTACAATGCATCGTATGCATGCTTTTGAAATAACCTCACAGATTTTATTTTAATCTAAAATTTATTTTATTGCATAATCAATGATAAATCACTGGACTTAGCTGTTATCTTAGAAGTGATAAGTTCTAGTTTACAATTTTTACTTTTCTATTTTGACATTATATTATAGACTTTCAGAAAAG
This sequence comes from Piliocolobus tephrosceles, assembly GCF_002776525.5. Taxonomy (NCBI): domain Eukaryota; kingdom Metazoa; phylum Chordata; class Mammalia; order Primates; family Cercopithecidae; genus Piliocolobus; species Piliocolobus tephrosceles. Next base: position 3,691,830 of record NC_045451.1, read on the forward strand.
CTGTACAAATAATTCATAGCATACCTATATGTCCCCCTCCCAGATTTCTCAAAGATTAACATTTTATCACATTTGCTTTTTGATTCTCTCCCTCTTTCTATATATATATTTTTAACCATTTGAAAGGAAATTGCAAACATTGTTCTCTTTTACCCTTAAATACTCCAGGGTTCTGCACTCAAAACAAGAACATTCTCTGTTATAAACACATGTATAAATACATGTATAAAAATAAAAACAAAATTTAAATTAATTAAAAATGTTATACCATCAACTAGCTGGTCTTCAGATCTCAATTCAAATGCTGCCAACTTTCCTGTTAACGTTGTTTTAAGGAAAAAAATTCTAGGGCCAAAATTTGTGCAGTGTTCAATCATTAGGGCTCTTTCTGCTGTAAACGTGTGGTGGTCTATTGGTTTTCCCATACTGTCAGGACCTTGATATTTTGGGTGAGCACAGGCAATTTGTTTTATAGAATACACCTTGATTTGGTTTTGTCTGATGTTTCTCATGATTAGAATCTATATTTTTTTAAACATCACAACAATAATAGTTTCAAAGTATATTGTATCAGGAGGCACATGATGTTAGGTGTCCCATTTCTGGTGATGTTACGTTGATTACCTGGTTAAGGTGAACTCTACAAGTTCATATATTGTAAAGTTACTATTTTTTTATGGCAAAGTTACTTTAAAGGTTCTGTTTTTCCCTTTGTAATCTGTGTCTTATGGGGGAATACTCTGAGACCATGTAATTGTCCTGTTATTCATTAAACATTCACCATGGGTTTGAATCCACTGGAGACTAAATCATGAGTGATTGAGATATTGCTGTGATGGTTGCCAAATGGTTATTCACACCCCATTCATACCCCTAATACTTGCTTAGCATATTTCGTCAATTTGGAGTGTTGACTTTTCTTTTGCTTTGTGGTTGTTTCTTTAGAGAATTTTCATCAGTGGAGGTATTCTCATAGGGTCATACATTTATCTATTTTGTTTATTTCCCCTTTTATACCCAGTATCCGAAGCATGCCTCATCATTCTTTTGTAAGTTTGTCTTCCCCCAGAAGCACTGTCTTTCAATCAAAGGCTGCCGCTCAAACTGACTGCATTTATAGCTCCCTTTTTGTAGCATCCAATTGTTCAGGATTCCTTTCATTTTGCACATATAATGGATTTTCTCTTTCTGGTGGTAATTTTGGATCAATCTTTGGCCTGCAGCTAACTCCTCTCTTTGCTCCCCCATGACGTTTTTTTTCTTGGGCTTTCCTTTTTCTCCACAAAAACATGCAATTGAATAGTGGATAAAGCTCTAGGGGTTATTTTTCTACTTACAGGTAATTTGAAGTTTGGGCGTTATTTGAGTCTAGTTACGCTGTAGGTATGGATTTTTAATTATAGAGCACTGCTTAAAATTATGAAAGCCTCCATGTTTCTAGGATTTTGAAAAAGTGGGGGTCAGAAGGTAAAAAGCAAGGGAGTGGTGTCTTGGTGAATGAATGGGTGCTCACCTCACATATTTCTGGTTTCAGGTTTTTTGCATAATGTTTATGTCATTCTTCCCAATTAAAAATTTACATTAAGCCTTATGTAAGCCTACAAGGACTTCAATCACACAGTGGTTGAAGGTATGATCTCTGGTGCCACAATTATTGAGTTCCAGTTCTGATGTCATCACTCGTACATTATTTGACCTACTTGTACCTGCTTCCTGTGTGAAAATGATAACCCCTGACTCATAGGTAATTGTCAAGACAAGGTGAGACAACCCCCATGAAACTCCTTGGTGTAATCCTAAACCTTCATAAGCACTTTCTAACATTTTAAAACATCACACATGGTTAAATTATTTTACCTAAAGAAGTTTGATAAATGATTGTTTCCATGAGGATGTTTCCCTGTCATTGTGTTTGTGATGTTTTTCATTGACCTTAATGAAGACTTAAAATTCATGTTTATTAACTCTTCAGGTTGACCCTGAGTTAGAAGTTAAATACGATTATCAATTGGATAACAAATTTCTGTCCAAGTTTTTCTTTCTTTCTCCAATATATTTCATAGGATTTTGTTTTTCCCTCTGTAATATCACTACTATAGTCCACAAGGGATATATTTATATTTATGTGTCTTCATCCTTCACTAACTTGTGAAGTTTTTCAGAAGAAAACCTCCTTATTCAGTTTGGGAAACCAGAAGATGAATAGATATTATTCAGAGAATTACAATACAGTGGCATGGCTGAAATGCTTAGGTCCTGTGGAAGAAAATTAATTGAACTCAGCTATAAACAAATTAAATCTAAGATTATATGGATGCCTGATTTATATAAGAATATTTCTGCCACTGTGTCTAGAATGGATCAGAGGGAGACAGGAAAGAAAGTGAAGATCCAGTCAGGAGATCATGCAAGCCCAAGATGATCACAGCAGGGGCAAAGGTCACCCACAGTGATGAGCAGAATTAGAAGGGCTTGAGACGTCATTGGGAGGTAGAACCGAGAAAGGCTAGTGCAGGGCTAGATTTTGTTGTTTAGTCAAAAGTATATTGAGGGATGGAGGTCTGAATGTTGGTGAAATCCCTCGAGTTAAGACTCCATGAAAATATCAACACCTATGGCACAAAAAAAAA